>NC_086323.1:121995121-122295121 GCF_036172605.1 Pelobates fuscus
TGTAACTTCCCAAAACACCATAAAACCTGTACATAGGGGGTACTGTTTTACACGTGAGACTTTGCTGAATACAAATATGTGTATTTTTTGCAGTAAAAGCAAACAGTATTATGACATTGACAGTTAAAACGTCATGTAGAACTAAAAAAAAATTAAAAAATCTTATTTTCTCCCATTTTTTTCATATTAAATTATGTTTCATAGCTAAATATTTGATATTAAATGAAAGCCCTGCTTCCCCTGAATAAAATTATATATAATAAGGGGGGGTGCATTTAATATGAAAGAGGTGAATTACGGTTGGACAGACATATAGCGCAAATGCCAGGTTTTGTTTACATTTTGTTTCGTTCACAACTTGTACATTTGGCTGCGGTGTTAAGGGGTTAAACCACAGTGTTTTATTTTTGTGGTAGAAAAGCTTGGACTTGCCAAATTAATGGAGAAACATTGCACATTTTAATGCCAAAATTAAATAAGGATTAGTTATTTAATGTAACAGGTTAACAATGCAACCTTAAAGGGACACTATAGTCTACATATAAAAGAAAGAAAGACAGGTCCACCAACCTTCCTTCTTGCTTTTATATGAACTTACAGTTAATAAAAATAATTTTCATGCATATCATCCATCCCCTCCCATCATCCAAATCCATCCCCAAATCCATCCACTCCCATCATCCATCCACTCCCATCATCCAAATCCATCCAATCCCATCATCCATATCATCCATCCACTCCCATCATCCATCCACTCTCATCATCCAAATCCATCCCCAAATCAATCCAATCATCCATATCATCCATCCACTCCCATCATCCAAATCCATCCACTCCCATCATCCATCCACTCTCATCATCCAAATCCATCCCCAAATCAATCCAATCATCCATCCACTCCCATCATCCAAATCCATCCACTCCCATCATCCATCCACTCCCATCATCCAAATCAATCCAATCCCATCATCCATCCACTCCCATCATCCAAATCAATCCCCAAATCAATCCAATCCCATCATCCATCCACTCCCATCATCCAAATCCATCCACTCCCATCATCCAAATCCATCCACTCCCATCATCCATCCTCACCCACCCACCCACACTCACTAAATAAATTGACTTACTGTTTAAATCCTCTCCTCCTCGGTCTTCAGCCTTTTCAGCCCTGTCTTCTTAAGCCACTCCCACGCAGTGCTGACACAGGATAGAAAGCTCGTGCACAGTCTGAATGCATTCACCCAGAATGCATCGGACGAGAGGCCTTTTTAGGGCCTCTGAACTCGGAAGTCCCTCTGGTGGCCGTCTGATTGACTGCAACAAGAGGTGTTCCAAGCTTTCAATGTAAACACTGCATTTTCTCAGAAAATACAGTGCTTACAAGAAAAAGGCTACAGGGAGCTGTAGCACTCACCTGAACAACCTCATTAAGCTGAAGTTGTTCAGGTGACTATAGTGTCCCTTTAAACCAGGCATCTCTAAAAGTTAATTCGTTTTAGGCAGTAAAACAACAATTGTCCAAAATTCAAAATGAATTTCAAATGTAAAGCCAAAATAGCTCAAGTGGAAAAATTCTCTGTCAGTTATGCTTCCAAATGAGCTATTTTGGCCTTAAATTTTAAATTTACATTGAGTCCCCTACACTACTCACTTTATCAGTTAGTGTTGATCTAGCAAGTTATAATTTGTATAAATTTGTCTGTGTAAATATAATGTATATCTTTCAAAATATATCCCAAGAAAATCAGAATGGTTGGGAGTGTAAAATAGCAGTGATGTTTGCGGGACATTATTAGCCTTAAAGGTTATGGTAGGTCACCCTGCAAATTTGCATAAGATGGGTGCTAAGAATACAAACCAAAAAATGCAAAACCAGAGGTACAACCTTTAATGGGAGTAGAGAGGTTACAAACGGAGACTGCCCTGTTAGGTTTGGCACACTTTGGGCATATATACACAAGTAAATGTCCAAGTACATTCTTACTAAAAAAAAAGGGACCCCTGTTAATGTGTGACTTCCAAATATGAAATATACAATTGGCAGTTCTAATTCAACAGATAACGTGCATATAATATAGACAAAGCTAAGGTGAACCCTGTGCTCACATCGCCCTTAGTAGCTTTGGATGGATAATGTAGTTGAAAATGTTCCATATAACCTAATTGACAGATGTGGGGATAACTTTGGGGACTATGATAGCCTATTTTTTTTTGTTAAACTGCTTGAAATATTTTGACCCAAAGATTCAATGCACCATAGCTGCTACAATGAACTGTAAACCTCCTGTAAATCCTATACTCTGATTTTCATGTTAATACCTAAAACGAACAACCAAATTAATACCTCTAGTTGATAATGGAACATAATTATTGTTTAAAAAAATATTTTTATCATATTGATATTCTGTTTACTCACTATTTTTGTTGTCAGTCTTTTAGCTACATGTCTAAATATTGTTAGTATTATTATTATTATTATTATTATAATTTTTATCATTATTTACAAAGAGACAACTTCAAATGTTTTGTAGGATATGTATTTATTGGTTTATCAATCATAAATTCCTACTAACTACACTGAACAAAGTTATAAACGCAACACTTTTGGTTTTGCACCGTTTTTCATGAGCTGAACTCAAAGATTTAAGACTTTTTCTCTCAAATATTGTTCACAAATCTGTCTAAATCTGTGTTAGTGAGCACTTCTCCTTCGCTGAGACAATTCATCCACCTCACAGGTGTGGCATATCAAGATGCTGATTAGACAGCATGATTATTGCACAGGTGTGCCTTAGGCTGGCCACAATAAAAGTCCACTCTAAAATGTGCTGTTTTATCACACAATGCCACAAAAAAAAGTGTTTATAAATTTTATTCAGTGTATGTTACTCTAACTCCCTAAATAGTAAGTATAGCACTATTGACCTGGTCAAAAAGAAAGTAAAAAAAAAAAAAAAAAAAACTGTTCTATACCGAGTTAAATCCCATTGATGGAGCTGTCCCTAAATTGTACAGCCTAGCAAACTTAAAGGGATACTTCAAGCACCATGACCGCTTCAGTCATTTGAAGAGGTCTATATGTGCTGTGTTGCACTATAAAATACTGCACATATGGAGTCTAAAGGGGAGCTGGGGACCTAATGTATGTTTTTAACACTATAGGGTCAGGAAAACATGTTTGTTCCTTTAGATTCTAATCGTTTATCAAAATATAAAGCCTTTATCTTGGACACTTTCTTAAATGAAATCAAACTAAACAAAATCAACCTGATATACTAGCTACCTGTATTTGTGTGTGTGTGTGTGTGTGTATAATATATATATATATATAGTTCCCAGAATGAGATGTTCTAACTTCATCTGACCTGTGTGACACCTTCAGAGCAGAAACTGTGCAAGTTCTTGTTGTCCTAAATAGGACTCATTTTATGACCATGTTCCGTTATTCATCCAGAAGAATAGCATATCCTCTTGCCTTTGTGTCTATTCCTGGCTATTGTCCTTAATCGATCACATGACCGCAATAGGGGTCCATGTGTCTGCCTGCAGGGGGACTGTCTGTGCTGACAGGCAGTCTCCCTGCATCTGTAAAATCAAAAATAAAGTGTAAAAAAAAATAATAATATGTGTATATATATATGATATATATACATGTATTATATCTATATATACCTATTTGTGTTAAGGGCTCATGATAGTACAGAAGATACAAACACTGATAAGTGTAGGATGGTATTAAAAGAGCAAGTCGGTTGTGGTGTGCCGGAACGGACGATGAGGTAGGCCTGTAAATAAAGAGGGCCCACCAAGAAGAAATGTAAAGAGAAAAGGAGTTAATAATGAGGAGTGGGTGGGAGGGTGATGCAGCGCTGACCTCGAACGAAATGGAGCCAGGTAAGGGGTGTCCCTTAAGTAGGGAAGAGGTGTGTCATACGCCCCTCCCACAATTACAGGCCAAAAGGCCTTAATACTTGTGTTAAGGGCTCATGATAGTACAGAAGATACAAACACTGATAAGTGTAGGATGGTATTAAAAGAGCAAGTCGGTTGTGGTGTGCCGGAACCGACGATGAGGTAGGCCTGTAAATAAAGAGGGCAAAAGTAGAAAATCAAATTTATTACATACCAGCAATACACATACTTTAACCAGACATGTCTTGAAAGGCATTTCTTACTTCTTGTACCGGGTTAGGTATGTATCTAGAGTAAGCCGATGATTTCCAGCGCCCTAGTGACTTGATAACATGAACTGGAATGTTTGCACTGGATGCTGTGGAAGCCGCTCCTATGCGGAAGGAGTGGCCCGAATAGTTAGCTGATTTGAGGCCCAGCTGTGCAAGTAAAGACCTGACGTGTGTCATAAAGGTGGTGGTAGTGAGTACCGAACCTTGTAGACTGAAAGTGGTTGAGATGGTGGTTCGTTGTTATGCTGGGTATATGAGTCCAGTCGTTTGACGGGGCTCCACCTGTTGTGAGTAGGATAGTACTTAACCTCTACTGAAAGTGCATGTTGACTGGTTTTGGAGTGAGGCAGAGTCAAGATATAATAGTCCATGTGTTTTGTTAAGTGTGAATGAAGTAGGATGTGAGTGGACTGTGTTGTGCTGATGGCGGTAAATTCTCTTGGTCTCAAGAAACCATAAACAAGGCTACGTATATGGCGGTTTTAACGATGAGGTTTGTGTTGTTGGCAAAGGGTTTAAATCTAGTGAATTGTATAAGTCTTTAAAAATATGGAAATCTATGGGTAGCCTCTGGGCCGTACGTGGGGGTTCGGATCTCTGAATACCCCTAAGGATGTTCTTAATTGGTAGGAGGACACTTGATTTGTCTGGTTGTAAAGTTAGCATGTGATGTTGGATGCCTGTCAGATATGGTTTGATTGTGTTGTTTTGAGGTGGCAAAAAGAAGCAAAGCCCAACCAGGATGTCATGATGAAAGGTTGTAAGATGTTGTGTTCAGAAAGGAATCTTTAAATCAAATGAAAGCTAATTGGGACAATGTTCTGCTATGTTGCATAATAGCATCTAGTCCATTACTAGATGGTGGAATAGTGGGGTGTTCATGGCTGCGAGTGCGGCTGACGGGAGTATTTGACGAAAAGCCTGGAAATTAAAGCGAGACAAATTGTCAGCAGCAGTGTTACATACACCTGGAACATGAATACAAAGCAAGATAAAATTATGACATGCAGCCAGCCAAGTGAGTTTCCTCAAGAATCTCATAATAGTCAGTGATTTGGATCGGCCTTGTTTATAATGTGACAAGTTACTTGATTGTCTGAGTAGCAACGTACAGACGAACCTGCCCATAAATGCACCCATGCCACGGCAACCATCATGATGGGATATATCTCAAACAGAGCTGAGGTAGTGGAAAAACCCTCCAGGTCCTGAACTTCTGAAGGCCAGCTGCCCCAAAGCCATTCGTTCCTGAAAAATTGCTGTAAAACCTGTGGTAGACGCCGCGTCTGACCAAATGGTAGGTGAGGAGTCAGACAATTTTGGAAGGAACATGCTTTTACCATTCAAGGTGGTTAAAAATTTTCTCCACATAATTACGCCTGCCGTGGCTTGGGTATCCAGGGGTGACCTGTGTCCATCATGTCTAAAAGTGGGAAACATGTAAAGGAGTTGTGAGATGAAAGCCCGGCCTTGAGGTATGATGCGAATGGCAAAATTCAGTGACCCAAGCAGAGACTGTAATTCTTGCAATTGCAAGTACCGAGTTGTATGTAGAGATTATGTTGATCAGAATGTTTTCTACCTTGGGCGTGGCAGGCTAGCTTGCATGGTGGCTGAGTCTAGTATGATACCCAGGAATGTGATGAAGGTATCTGGTCCTTCAGTCTTGGTGGAGGAGACTGGGACACCCACCTGTTCGAATAGACTGCTGGTTTCTTTTAGGCTACTGGGAGGGGAAATATTCTCCTCGACCAGTAAGAAATCATCCAGATAATGTATAACTGTAGGGCATCTGGCTATATTTAATAAAACCAGCATAGGGTTTCGGCGAATACGTCGAAAATGGCCGGACTACTTGGAACCTAAATGTTAAACGTGAGCAAAATAGTAGTTCCCTGCCCACTTGATACCATGCAGGTGACACAGTGTAGGGTGGATAGGCAGTAACTTGAAAGCATTGTGATATCAGTCTTACTGAGCCATGCTCCGGCCCCTGCCTGCATGATAGCCGTAATGGCGTGATCTATGGTGGAATATTGCAGTGAAAATATCTCAGAGGGTATGAGGGAGTTCAGACTAGGAGTGGCAGAGGTGTGAGGTGTTGATAGATCAATGATAAGTCTCTGTTTGTGAGAAGATTTCCCCGTGACAATACCGATGGGGTTTGTCCGCCATGTGGTGAATGGAGGGGACTGGAAGGGCCCCCATAGGAAGTCCTCTGCCACTTCCTGGCTATGAGTGCCTCCACCGCTGTAGGGTTTGTTGTGCGGATTGTAAATTAGGACATTCCAGGATTCCGGAAGGCATGTGTATGAGGCCTGTGTGAATCCTTCTGATAGACCCGAGATAATGAATTCCACCAAATGTCTAGATGGATGATGTGGCAGTAATGTCGTAAGTACAGAAATGTTTATTGATGTTAAGTATAGTTTTGGGATACATTTTATTTGGACACAGATTTAGCATGTGCCCTGAAACAGATGGCTGGAGAAAGTGATTGCAACTCAACCAGTGCTGGAGGGGTTGCAGCGGCCGACCCAGCCATGGTAAGGGGTGTAGTGACCGATTCCCCAGGGGTGATACTGGCAGGCTAACTAGGCCTGAAAGGCGAAAAATGAATCTTGTTTGTGACAGGTGAGGCCCTGCTAGTTGCCAAGTGGCTATGAGAGGCTCTGTCTATGAGTTGGCGCGAGGGGTTATTGAGGCCACCCGTCGTAGTGGCAGGAATCGTAGGCCTCTCGGTGATAGTAAAAGAAAACAGGGGGAGGGAGTGACAGGTGAGGCCCTCTCTATAATATTGCGAGGCGGCTAACTCACGTGTGGCCCGATGGCGTTTGCCTCCGAAACGTTGAGGCGGGGTGTTGGCCTCGCGGACCACTAAACGATAGGCAGAAATGCCAAGAAGGGAGGTACCTATTTGGGCCTATACCCCTAACTTGCCAGTACTCTATGGCCTAGAAGAATGAAACGTATGTGAACTACAACGTGAGCAGGCTTACGTACCTGGTAGTATGTATGAAGTTTTGAGATTCGACAGGTATGAAAACCTGGATAAACCTAAAAAGGGATCGAGTGAGAATGGATCCTGTGAGACCTGTGTAATCTGTATAGGCTGGGATTAGGCTTCTAGCAGTATGTGTGGGAGGTGTAAAATCTATGAGTGAGAGTGACATGACTGCCCATGCTTGGTGACAAGCGTTACGCTGAGTCCGATACCTGGCAGCAGGGGATTGGCCGTGTAATGTGTATATATGGAAGGTGATCAGATGATATGCATGTCACTAAACTGATCTGGGAATGCAAGGGACTTTTTAATGTGAAGTGACAATATGCAGAATCATAAATGTTGCTGTAAAGTGACGTATGAATGTATGAACCAGAACGTGTGATTCAAAAACCGAAAGACTTGTGAGACGTATATGCCGCGTTCTTGAATACTCGTGTTACGTCGCCTGAGTGTGTCAAGAAAAGGCCTGAGTTTGTAAATGCCATGTGAAATTATGTGAAATGACAATCTATGCAGAAAATGTTGTAACGTGACGTATGAGTGGTTGAACCAATGCGTGTGATTCAACCCGAAACCCTCTGTGGAAGGTAGGACCGTGTTCTTATATACTCGTGGTATATCGTATGAGTATGATAAGAAATGGCCTGAATAGTTAGTGCCATGTAATCGTAATGTACATGGTTGTAATAACATCATATCTCCATTATACTCTTTGAAAATAGGACCGTGTCCTTGAACTCGTGGTATGTCGTACGAGCATGACAGAAAAACGAGCCGTAATGTAGGCTAACCATAACAGTAATATACATGTAATATCTGCATTGTAAAATAAAATAATTATTATTAAAACTATATATATATATATATATATAATAAGCAAACTGAAACAAAATAGACAACCTAAGATCGTGTAAAATAAGTATTTGAAAGTTTAACCGATAACTGTGCAGGAAACGTATGATTGGTTGGATCAGTACGTGTGATTCAACCCGAGTATGCATGAAAAGGAATTAAATCCTTGTGTCATGGTTAACAAAGAAATGAGGTCTGTAACATAGGCTGATTTAATTGTAATGAAATGGATAATTATAAAAAAAAAAAAACTCCAGTAAGCGTGGGAGTCCAATGTCTATACAGAAATGTTAGCTGGTTTCATACCCTTGATGTAATAAGTGATACCTTAAAAATAGCATGAAAATGGTCTGTCTATTTAACCAAGCAACTTTTTAACCAAATGTAAATACATGAAATGATGAAATGTAACTCACGAAAAAGATCTATGTGAATACATAGCAGAATAACCGAATCTTAGTATGAAGGGAAACAGAAGTTAGCATGAATAGCTTAACCGTATGCATTTTAATGCGAACAGCAATCGTGCATAGAATATACTATGAATAAGTGCCGACCAGAAAACACAAACCGAAATGACAATCGTTTAAATGAAGCAAGGTTGTTTTTTACATGAAATGCAATAATGTCTGAGAAGCCTGTAGTACACTGAATGACCGGTAGGGGTCAGTGTGTAGGCGAAAATGCAGTGGTTCGATGGTTTGTACATGAAATGCAATAATGTCTGAGAAGCCTGTAGTACACCGAATGACCGGTAGGGGTCAGTGTGTAGGCGAAAATGCAGTGGTTCGTTGGTTTGTACATGAAATGCAATAATGTCTGAGAAGCCTGTAGTACACCGAATGACCGGTAGGGGTCAGTGTGTAGGTGAAAATGCAGTGGTTCGATGGTTTGTACATGAAATGCAATAATGTCTGAGAAGCCTGTAGTAGACTGAATGACCGGTAGGGGTCAGTGTGTAGGCGAAAATGCAGTGGTTCGTTGGTTTGTACATGAAATGCGATAATGTCTAAGAAGCCTGTAGTACACCCAAAGACCGGTAGGGGGTTTAAACGAATGATATGCATGAACATGCAATGATTTTAGAACAGACTTAGACAAAATGCAGCCGTAAAGTGAGGACCTGACCCGTGCATGGTGCCGTGGGACTGATGCCTGGCATAACGGGTAGGTTGACTTACAGTTTGTGAGTCACTTGGACACCATCCACGGCGATGGATTGAAGAAAGAAGGTGGTAGGCCGGAAAAGCCTGTGGCTGGATTCCTGACACAGCTCTGCTTAAAAAACCTCATGGAGTAATCAGGTAAAATGGCGTCTGGATGACCCGGAAGTGGAAATGATGCAGCGCTGACCTCGAACGAAATGGAGCCAGGTAAGGGGTGTCCCTTAAGTAGGGAAGAGGTGTGTCATACGCCCCTCCCACAATTACAGGCCAAAAGGCCTTAATACATATGTATATATATATATATATATATATATATATATATATATATATATATATATATATATATATATATATATATATATATATATATATAATGTCATACTAAGTGTATTTTTATATTTATATATATGTATATTAATATAAAAATACACTTATATTTAAATTACACACGAATATATACAATATATATAATAACTATATATGGTATATATATTATTATAAAATACAAATAATATGTTAATAAAAATAAATAACAAAAAATAAAAATAATTTGTAATAATTAAAAAAAATTATATATATATGCAATTTTATTCTAACAGTATTTTGATATTGATATATATATATATATATATTTATATCAGATATATATCATTACATTCTAAGTGTATTTTATGTATAAATAAATAAAAATACGAAATATACATATGTCCACATACATAATTACATAAATAATTTCATAAATATACACGTAGACGTCAAATATATAAATATGTACATATATTAAAATTCTACGTGCATATTTATGTAATATTTTTACCTAATTACCGTATATACTCGAGTATAAGCCGAGTTTTTCAGCACATTTTTTGTGCTGAAAAACCGGAACTCGGCTTATACTCGAGTCATTAGTCTGTATTATTGCAATTTGCATTGCCATAATACAGACTGAGGGAGAGGGGGCTGGCAGAGATCTTACTTACCCGTCCTGCAGCTCCTGTCAGCTCTCTCCTCCTCCGCGCCGTCCGTTCAGCACCTCGGTTAGCTCCCAGTGTAAATCTCGCGAGAGCCGCGGCTCTCGCGAGACTTACAGTGTGAGCTGACAGAGGGAGCTGCACAGACCGCGCGGAGGAGGAGAGAGAGCTGACAGGAGCTGCAGGAGAGGTAAGTAACATCTCTGCAGCCCCCACAGCCCCCCCACTAAACTACCAACCCCACTGGACCACCAGGGAAGGAGCCCCCCTCCCTGGCCAGCTAGCATGCAGGGAGGGGGGACGAAACAAAAATAAATTAATAATAATATAATAATAAAAAATAACATTACAAATAATAATAAAAAAATATGAAAATAATAAAAAAAAATAATAAGTAAATAAAAAAAAAATAATGAAAAAAAAATATTAAAATAATGTAAAAAAAAATAATAAAATTGCCCACCCCCCCCCCCAAGGCTCTGCAACACACATACACATACACACAGCACTCATATACACACACACACTGCACTCATATATACACACACACACTGCACTCATATATATATATACACACAGCACTCATATATATATATATATATACACATATATATATATACACACACACACTGCACTCATATATATACATATATATATATAAAGACGAGAAAATATTCTTGCACTCCAACAAAACTATATGTTGGTACCTGGTGCTCTGGTAGCAAAAATCATAAATATCCAAAAAAATACCGGCACTCCAGGAATTCTCAGCGATACAAATTTTCTTTATTCAGTTAAGGACGTCAATGTTTCAGCTCCTCATGGAGCTTTCATCAGGACAACTTAAACAATAAAACAAGCAAGCTTATATAGGGAGAATCTCAATTAGTATACTTACATATTCAGGTGTTTCACCTCCATTCCCGCCATCAAACGGACCGCAGCTGCCAACCGTATCAGCACACTCCACTTCCGGGTTCCTGGCCCACATGACCGGGTCCGAGGTATCTGATTCGCCGACTGACGTTACCGGGCAACCAGGGACGCCAACGTCACTTTAGTCAAACCCTTTACTTACGGACTGCGGCATGAGTCAAACCTCCCAAGCCCTTCAGTGCAATAAAGTGTTGCCGTGGCAACCGGACCGTAGACAGACAGGAGGGGAGGGGAAACAGGAGAATGCGAGCAGTAACAGAGAATCAGTGGTGTCTAGGGAATGCTAGAACAAATACATATATGGTATATATACAAACCAATAAAGTGTTATATCATATCGTATCTTAAGTGAACGGCCTGGTCATTATTTCATTTATTACGTGAATACAATGTTGTATGAGTATAAAAACGATGTGATCCACGATCTCGTAAGATCTATGTGTCCTTACTAATGAAAGGCGGAATATCTGCCTATCTTGTGAAGTGTGGACTTGAATATAATGAACTCTCTCTAGAATAATTACACTTACCTACTAGTGAGACAAAAATCTGTATCTAAGTGTGTGATGCTCTGTCTATGTACAAAATGATAGTGAAATAGTGAAAAAATGTTAAACTTATGACAAAGATGCAACAAGTGGAAAATGTAATAAAGTGCTACTGTATGCAATATAGGAAAAATTAATTCTATATCTAGTGAAAAATGATAAGCATGAACAAATGACCTATATGCAACAGGCCTAGTATTGGTATATAACTGTAGAACAATTTGCATAATCCCTGACTCTCGCTCTACCCCCATGGATATGTAAGTATCAACAGAATAATTGTTTTTATAACTAAGAAATCCTCTTTATATTAAATAAAGGCTAAAATTTCTAGTAAAAAGCAGTACTACATTATTATTTGAACTAGTGCAGATAGAAAGTTCAACCCTATACCTCAGGTAATCATAAGATGCTCTATACTCTAATCAACCTAGTACTAGGATATCATAGGAACATAGTGAAAGAACATTTTTCGTTCAGACCCCTGGGCGAGATAGTGTCCAACCGTGTTATCCAGTACGTTTCTCTCTGTAACAGGAGTTTGCCCCGGTCTCCCCCCCGAAGAGGGGTCGGTACATGGTCAATGGCCACACACCTAAGTGAAGCCAGGGGATGTGATAGTTCCAGTAATTCATATATATATATACACACACACACACACACACACTGCACTCATATATATACATATATATATACACACACACTGCACTCATATATATACATATATATATATATATACACACACACTGCACTCATATATATACATATATATATATATACACACACACACACACAGCACTCATATATATACATATATATATACACACACACTGCACTCATATATATACATATATATATATATATATACACACACACACACACACACATATATATAAACTGCAAATGTCCCGCACTCAATGTACCGGTCTCGTACTTGCCTCGGTGCTGCCTCAGCCTTCAATATATACCAGTGGAAAGAGTGCACTCGAGAGGTCTTCGTAATAAAATATAAACAGTTTATTGTATAAACTGTTTATATTTTATTACGAAGACCTCTCGAGTGCACTCTTTCCACTGGTGTATATATATATATATATATATATATATATATATATATATATATATATATATATATATATATATATATATATATATATATATATATATATATATATATATATATATATATATATATATACATACACACACTGCACTCATATACACACACACACACACACACGCTGCACTCATACACACACACACACGCTGCACTCATACACACACACACGCTGCACTCATACACACACACACGCTGCACTCATATACACACACACGCTGCACTCATATACACACACACGCTGCACTCATATACACACACACGCTGCACTCATATACACACACGCTGCACTCATACACACACACGCTGCACTCATACACACACACACGCTGCACTCATATACACACACACACACTGCACTCATATACACACACACTGCACTCATATACACACACACACACGCTGCACTCATATACACATACACACACACGCTGCACTCATATACACACACGCTGCACTCATATATACACACACACGCTGCACTCATATATATACACACACACACACGCTGCACTCATATATATACACACACACACGCTGCACTCATATATATACACACACACACGCTGCACTCATATATATACACACACACACACACGCTGCACTCATATATACACACACACGCTGCACTCATATACACACACGCTGCACTCATATACACACACGCTGCACTCATATACACACACGCTGCACTCATACACACACGCTGCACTCATACACACACGCTGCACTCATACACACACGCTGCACTCATACACACACGCTGCACTCATACACACACGCTGCACTCATACACACACGCTGCACTCATACACACACGCTGCACTCATACACACACGCTGCACTCATACACACACGCTGCACTCATTATACACACGCTGCATTCATTATACACACACTGTAAATAAATATTCAATTAATATATTTTTTTTAGGATCTAATTTTATTTAGAAATTTACCAGTAGCTGCTGCATTTCCCACCCTAGTCTTATACTCGGGTCAATAAGTTTTCCCAGTTTTTTGGGGTAAAATTAGGGGCCTCGGCTTATATTCGGGTCGGCTTATACTCGAGTATATACGGTAAGTAATTTTAATGATTGCAATTTGAGGGACCTGCCTGCCAACCCAGGCCAAAAGTCCAGATAATTTAATTTGCTAGCACTGTGTTTAACCCTGTAACTTTCTATGACACCCTAAATCCTGTACATGGGGGTACTGTTTTACTCAGGAGACTTCGCTGAACACAAATATTAGTGTTTCAAAACAGTAAAACATATCACAGCGATGATATTGTCAGTGAAACTGAAGTTTTTTGCATTTTTCACACACAAACAGCTCTTTCACTGAGGATATTATTGCTGTGATATATTTTACTGTTCTGATACACTAATATTTGTGTTCAGCGAAGTCTCCTGAGTATAACAGTACCCAACATGTAGAGGTTTTATAGTGTTTGTGAAAGTTACAGGGTCAAATATAAGGCTTGATTTTACTTTTTTTTTTTATTGAAATTTGTCAGATTGGTTAGGTTGCCTTTGAGAGCGTATGGTAGCCAAGGAATGAGAATTAGCCCCATGATGGCATACCATTTGCAAAAGAAGACAACCCAAGGTATTGCAAATGGGGTATGTTCAGCCTTTTTTTAGTAGCCACTTAGTCACAAACACCGGCCAAAGTTAGCGTTTTTGCATTTTTAACACACAAACAAATATAAATGCTAATACCCTGGGTTGTCTACTTTAAAAAATATGTACATGTTAGGTGTGTTTCGGGGATTTATGACAGATAACGGTGTAACAATGTCACTATTGATACATTTAAAATATATATATATATATATATATATATATATATATTGAAACAGCAATTTCTTACTTGTATTTATAGGCCTATAACTTGCAATAAAGCATGTAAACACTGGGTGTTTTTAAACTCGGGACAACATTTTGAATCTATTTAGCAGTTTTTTTCATTAGCTTTTGTAGACAAGTAAAAGATTTTTCAAGTAAAAGTCCAAAAACATTTTTTTTTTTTTTCACCATATATATATATATTTTTTTTTAAAATACAATATATGACATAATATAAATACTGGTATGTAAAGAAAGCCCTTCTTGTCGTGAAAAAAACAATATATAACTTGTATGGGAACCGTAAATGAGAGAGCGGAAAATTACAGCTAAACACAAACACCACAAAAGTGTTAAAACTGCTCTGGTCCTTAACGTACAAACATCGCAAAAACAGGCCGGTCCTTAAGGGGTTAACGCCTAAATGACAGTGAATTGAGCAGTGAAATTGCAGGGGAATGATATATACACTAAAACTGCTTTATTTAGCTAAAGTAATTTAGGTGACTATAGTGTTCCTTTAAAGAAAGATAGCATCTCAGGCCTCACCTTATACTGTCCAAAGGGGGTACCTTTGATCTTTGGGCTGAGGCTGATCTCTGGAATGTTGGATTGATCTGTGGTATTTAATGGAACCAGGTCAGTCAAGCGTTCCAATTGTTTTATGAGTTAACTTTTTCTTAGCCATCAGGTAATTAAAGTTCAACTAATTAAAATCAGCTAATATAATATTTATTTAAAAAGCTACACCTTTTTTTAACATCAGGTTTCAGTAGAACGATTTCAGTAGAAATTTGAAATGAAACTAGCCATCAACGTGAAGGGATCTAACAATATTAGAGGATGTAAAGACCATGAGGAACGTCCAGAAGATTTGGGTAGTGATAATATTATTCAATGGAAGTCCAAAAGAAATTCTGGGAGATGTGGAAATCAATGTTGCATTGGCCATAATAGCACCACTAAGAATTAAGTTGCTTTTATATCTAAATCTGAACCTATGTTCTTGATATCACTCAGAAATAAGGGAAAGCTTAATGTATATAATGTAGCCAATCGTGCTCTCTCTTCAGGATCCTGTCTCCAACAAAAATCTCTGCTAATTGCCAATTCAGCCCTTGATTTAGTATTGATGAATAAGGTTTTTAAATGATTTAATATTTGTGGACAAACTTTTATTTTGTTTATTCAAAATCTTAAAATAACAAAAAATGTAGTGTAATAAGTGGCTTATGAAGACAAGTTCCAATATGCTTAGTTAAGTGAAAACACAGATACCTATTCACCTGATCAAGCATTATTAATATTTTCAAAGCCAGGTCTTCCCTGAACTTCCATAGTCACATCCTCAATATCCCATCTTCAATTATCAAACCTATTCATTTGATATACTCATCATCCAAAAAGAACTTAGAAACTGAATAGGAAAAATTTACCTGGTCCAGCTGCTCATTTGATGTGGAGAAACAATCTAGTTTACTTCTTATTTATTTATAAAACATTTTACCAGGAAGGATACATTGAGATTTCTCTTGTTTTCAAGTTTGTAATGTGTCCAGAAACACTGCAATTTTACTGCAAGATAAGGGTATGTGACGTGGTTGTACATTAATCTTGACTGTGCAAATGAAGTGGTCATATTTTGTAATAGCTTAGTGCTTTACACTCGTATGCCTTTTCAGTCATGACAGCAAATCAAGACCATCACTTGAATGTTTTCACTACTGAGTGACTTTCAAATAAGCTTCCTCTCTAATTTCTGAGAGATAATATTGGTCTCTCCTGCTGCACAAAAAGTCAGATGGTGTATATAGGAAAATGTTACTCATGGCATTCTCTACATTGACTACCGGTAGGTCAGTGATGGCTAACCTTGACACCATAAATAGTTTCTTGACTACATTTCCCATGATGCTCAGCTAGCTTTTAGAGTCTAAACGTTAGCTGAGCATCATGGTAAATGTAGTCCAGAAACAATTTATGGTGTCAAGGTTAGCCATCACTGGACTAGGTTGTTCACAATGTTACAACAAGCCAGAGTGTCCTGCATGCTAGACATTGTTGAGAAAATTGCTTTGGTAATAGTCTTATTCACAGTCACATATGGTATAGTCTAGAGAAGGCCATCAGAAATATTATTATTTTTTTGATCAATAGAAATGAAATGCTGTGTGGAAAGAAACAACTTAAAATTACTTAGATCCTAGATAAAACCAGAAAATCTAAATGACAAATGAAATACCTCAAAAATCCACAAGATGGGGAAATTGGATAAGGAAATGTAATTGTTTATTATACATTCTAACTAGAATACTAAACATTAAAATTGAGAGCCTGTAAAAGCCAATCTGATGGGAAGGAGCACAATTTTCATAGCTGTTCAGACAAATGAGAGTAGACCTCTCAAAAACATGAATTCAGTCCTGCCTGTATAATATGAGTTACTAATAAATAAAAATAAAACAATAAAAAAATAAACAAAATAAAGTATGAATTTAATACATTTATGTATCAAGAAACTAATCAATTGATACAGCTAAAACTAAAAATACTTATTATAAAACAAATTATTGAATAAACCTGAAAATAATAAATATGACACGTCAGTTGAAGGAGCAGCAAAATATAAACAAAACCAAATATTTATATATAAAAATCAAAGGAAAAAATGAGGAGAAAAAAAGCGAACTACCAGGAGAGAGTGAGAGATAATAACTGTATCGCTGGTGGAGTAGCAAATATCAACCAATTAGGCTGGTCTTTCTAAAAATAAAACAACTTTTAATACAGCGATTAAGAGGTGAAATAAGTCACCACAACAAAAAGAAAAGGAAAATTCAAACAGAAATATTAATGTACATATTTACAAAACAATTATCCCGAGTGTAATCTGGTAGTTCTACCCAAATATAGGGATAATAAATACAGAGTAAGGTAGTACAGACTTTGTGAGTTCAGGATAATAAAAAGACCATCTGTAGCAGACCAGCGGTCGGTATATAGATAATAGAAAAAATCTAAACTCCAAACAAAGTGATAAGGGGGTGGCTCCCTTCCTTTTATAAGAAAAAAAAGTAGTATTTCATAATGTGCAGCGCTGCAAAAAGGAATACTAAGATACCAGAAAATGTTTGTAATACAGGCTTAATGGTCTTTCTAGAGATAGTGCAACTAAAAAAAGTCCAGCAATGTAGTTGGAACAAAAAAAAGCAACATGGTATTAGCTAATAGTCGCTGCCAAACAATTTAGCCAATACATATCTGTATCAATAGGGGTGATAGCAGGGAGAGGAAAAGTAAATACTAATTCTGTGCCTTCAAGGGCACCCCTTAACCCAAAATGCCTATTACTCCTAAATGGATGTATAAGGAATGCCTCCCAACCCTAGAATTAATATAATGAAAGAAAGCTGTAAATTCTAATGATAGCCGTTTTTTCCTCCAATATATGGGGAGAGGTATTAGTAAATTTCAGTAAATTATAAGCCGAACGTCAGCTCACTAGTGATACAGTGGCTATGAAGTGTGCTTGTCAGAACCCCAGACGCACATTTCGCCAATATGACTCATCAGAGGGGACACTTTACATAAATGTACTATATTGGATGAAAAAATGGCTCTTGTTACAAATGCTAGCTTTTTTTCCCCCATTATATCAATTCTAGGGGTGGGATATAAGTCCTTATATATCCATGGGTAAAATTGATCATTGACAAGCAAATTTTCCCATTAATGCTGTTTTACTGCAATACCAGCACGTATCGGTTTATTTGACTTGGGGATTGAGAAAATATTAGAAAGGAATTGCAAATTCTTCAAAACTATAATTCCAGCAATTTCAGCCTACAAATTGAAACTCTGTTTATCGCCTGCCGTGTATCTATACCTTCCTCACATTGTTGAGGCAGAGAGAAAGGAAGCTGGGTGAATGGGGGGACCGCAGTGTCAGGCCCCAGGTCCTAAACTTTAGAGTTAAGCCATTGCAGGGCCACCGTAAGGGGGGTACAGCTGATGTGTCTGTATTCCCAATGTTTATATATAGCAAGTGTTTTCCCCCTCCGGCAAGTTCTTTTCAGCTCTCACAAGCTATGACTGTCAGAGCGTTGCTGCAGCTTACCATGTGGCATGCATGGTGGGCTCATGAGAGAATAAAAGGACCTGCTCTCAGTCAGATTGTAGCGGAGAGCTGATTTCTCACAGCTTAACTCCTCCAATATATCCAGAGGATGCAGGAACAAGTAGTAAATCCCAGAGAATATCCAGCACAGTCAGCAATAAAATACAATAGTATCCCATCACCTTTCCCAATCACTGGACGACACACAGTATCAGGAGTAGAACTGATGTTTAATGGCAGGTACTCTGCTTTTATGCAGTGCTCCCCTGCAAGGGAGCCGCCCACAGGCAATTAGGCATTAACCAACCAGACAATGGTTACATCCCACATATTCCCTCCCCTCTGCTTGGGAGATAAGTGAGTTTCTTACTGTATCTCCTCAATTATCTCCAAGCTAAAACATACATTTTTATACAATTTTTTAACTTTGTGATTTTGTATCAGGAATAAAACTTATATTTTTATGAACCACACAACTTGGGTAAAAACATATTAAAAATTTGTACAAATCGGTTCAGTGGTTCCCGAGATATTGAAAAAAGTCTTTGGACCGACCGCACGCCTGTTTGCATGCTCAAAACAGTTCCACAGATTCAGGCTGTGTGGTCGGTCTATTTCTGCCTTGAAAATTGACAAAGTCCCATCGAAGGCGGCGTTCGAATAGTCGAACGCACTTCGACTTCTGTCGAAGTGTCGAAGTAGAACAAGGTTAAACTTCTGCGGTGGTCGTTAGTCCAGTGGCAGTCTATTTCCCATGCAAAAGATGACAAAGTCCCATTCGAACGGGTGTTCGAATCTTCGAACGGGACTTAGTCTCCAGCCGCGGTGTCGAAGGGTAGGGGAAGGTATAGGTCAACTGCATTAAAATGGCCGCCGCCACGTGTTCGATTCTCTAATGGCGGCCACTTCGACTACTTCGGCTGTATCCGAAGTGCCATATCAAACGTACCCATTCTTTGCACAACACAATTAAAGGGCCAGAAACAATTTTTGTCTTTAAGTGCAAGGCAAGGTGGATGATGGCAATACAACAAAGGGTAGAGGTTCACAGGTAACATGGTAAGTGGCTTATGCAACAGATTGCAGATCAAATGCAAAACAGGGAGATCTGTTACAGATGGGACAGCCAAAAAAGGGGTTCCACTACACAGGTATATTGTGTAGTTTCTTGGGCCCCCTCTTCATTACACAAGCTGTAGTAAGCCTGCACAATGCCCCTGTACCACTAGGGAGTGTAATGGCCCCACTCCCTGGCCACAGGTATGAGGCAGAAAGGGGGGGGGGGAATTCAATTTTGAAAATAAAAAAATATATATCCTTTTTGCCCACAGAACACAGGCCCTATCCTACCCTTAAAATTTACACACACCCGGCATCTACTATACACTGCATCCTTGTGGGCAGACTAGGGTTGGGCCTAATTTATTTTTTGTTCGGTTGAACAAAGGTTTGTCCATGTTGCATGTCTACATTTCAATCATTAAATCGATTTGGAATAAATTATTCAGGTAAACCAAAATACATATAAATATTACAGGGCTTGACAAATTTTCTTGGAATCTAGCAGCCTGCTTAAAAAGTTTGGAGCCAGGTATGTTAACTAACAAAGCTTCAATTTCAGCAATAAAAATTTAATTCTTAACCCCTTAAGGACTGAGACAAATGTACAAAACAAAAAATGAACAAAACGTAAACAAAAACTTGATTTATCGCTATATTTCTGTTCAGGTGTAATTTGCCTCTTTCATATTATGTGCACCCACACTTATTACATATAATTTTATTCAGGGGAAACAGGGCTTTCATTTAACATCATATATTAAGGTGTGAAACATAATTTAATATGAATAAAATATAATTCAGGTTTTATGGTGTTTTGGGAAGTTACACGGTCAAATCTAGCATGTTACATTTCGCCAGATTGGTTACGTTGCCTTTGAGACCATATGGTAGCCTAGGAATGAGAATTACCCCCATGATGGCATACCATTTGCAAAAGTAGACAACCAAAGGTATTGCAAATGGGGTATGTCCAGTCTTTTTTAGTAGCCACTTGGTCACAAACACTGGCCAAAGTTAGTGTTAATATTTGATTGTGTGTGAAAAATGCAAAAAACGAATTTGAACGCCAATTTTGGCCAGTGTTTGTGACTACTAAAAAGACTGGACATACCCCATTTGCAATACATTGGCGAATTTCAATGTGAAAAAACTGAAACGTAAGCCTTATATTTGACTCTGCAACTTTTGAAAACACCATAAAACCTGTACATGAGGGGTACTGTTATACTCAGAAAACTTTACTGAACACAAATATTAGTAAAACGTATCACAACAATTATATCGTACCTGTAAGTGCCATTTGTGTGTGAAAAATGCAAAAAATGTAACTTTCACTGACAATATCGTTGTAATACATTTTACTGTTTTGAAACCCTAATATTTATCTTCAGCAAAGTCTTCCGAGTAAAACAGTACACCCCCCATGTACAGGTTTTATGGTGTCTTGGAAAGTTACAGGGTTAAATATAGTGCTAGCAAATTAAATTCCCTGGGCTTTTGGACTGGGTTGTCAGCCAGGTCCCACAAATTGTAGTTAATAAAATGACCTAATTATATAAAATTATTACATAAATATATACGTAGAATTATTTTTATATATATATATACATATATACATATATACATATATACATATATACATATATACATATATACATATATACATATATACATATATACATATATATATATATATAGTGACAAACTTACCTTCCTGTGTGTGTTTGTCCAGGATCTTTTGGCAACTGCACAGCCCTCTGGGGTAAGAAAGCCAGGTAAGATGTAACAGGATACGGTAAACAGCAAACCTTCTTTCTCCACGAAGCACTTTCCTCACTCCACGAAGCACTTTCCTCACTCCACAAAGCACTTTCCTCACTCCACAAAGCACTTTCCTCACTCCACAAAGCACTTTCCTCACTCCACAAAGCACTTTCCTCACTCCACAAAGCACTTTCCTCACTCCACAAAGCACTTTCCTCACTCCACAAAGCACTTTCCTCACTCCACAAAGCACTTTCCTCACTCCACAAAGCACTTTCCTCACTCCACAAAGCACTTTCCTCACTCCACAAAGCACTTTCCTCACTCCACAAAGCACTTTCCTCACTCCACAAAGCACTTTCCTCACTCCACAAAGCACTTTCCTCACTCCACAAAGCACTTTCCTCACTCCACAAAGCACTTTCCTCACTCCACAAAGCACTTTCCTCACTCCACACAGCACTTTCCTCACTCCACACAGCACTTTCCTCACTCCACACAGCACTTTCCTCACTCCACACAGCACTTTCCTCACTCCACACAGCACTTTCCTCACTCCACACAGCACTTTCCTCACTCCACACAGCACTTTCCTCACTCCACACAGCACTTTCCTCACTCCACACAGCACTTTCCTCACTCCACACAGCACTTTCCTCACTCCACACAGCACTTTCCTCACTCCACACAGCACTTTCCTCACTCCACACAGCACTTTCCTCACTCCACACAGCACTTTCCTCACTCCACACAGCACTTTCCTCACTCCACACAGCACTTTCCTCACTCCACACAGCACTTTCCTCACTCCACACAGCACTTTCCTCACTCCACACAGCACTTTCCTCACTCCACACAGCACTTTCCTCACTCCACACAGCACTTTCCTCACTCCACACAGCACTTTCCTCACTCCACACAGCACTTTCCTCACTCCACACAGCACTTTCCTCACTCCACACAGCACTTTCCTCACTCCACACAGCACTTTCCTCACTCCACACAGCACTTTCCTCACTCCACACAGCACTTTCCTCACTCCACACAGCACTTTCCTCACTCCACACAGCACTTTCCTCACTCCACACAGCACTTTCCTCACTCCACACAGCACTTTCCTCACTCCACACAGCACTTTCCTCACTCCACACAGCACTTTCCTCACTCCACACAGCACTTTCCTCACTCCACACAGCACTTTCCTCACTCCACACAGCACTTTCCTCACTCCACACAGCACTTTCCTCACTCCACACAGCACTTTCCTCACTCCACACAGCACTTTCCTCACTCCACACAGCACTTTCCTCACTCCACACAGCACTTTCCTCACTCCACACAGCACTTTCCTCACTCCACACAGCACTTTCCTCACTCCACACAGCACTTTCCTCACTCCACACAGCACTTTCCTCACTCCACACAGCACTTTCCTCACTCCACACAGCACTTTCCTCACTCCACACAGCACTTTCCTCACTCCACACAGCACTTTCCTCACTCCACACAGCACTTTCCTCACTCCACACAGCACTTTCCTCACTCCACACAGCACTTTCCTCACTCCACACAGCACTTTCCTCACTCCACACAGCACTTTCCTCACTCCACACAGCACTTTCCTCACTCCACACAGCACTTTCCTCACTCCACACAGCACTTTCCTCACTCCACACAGCACTTTCCTCACTCCACAAAGCACTTTCCTCACTCCACAAAGCACTTTCCTCACTCCACAAAGCACTTTCCTCACTCCACACAGCACTTTCCTCACTCCACACAGCACTTTCCTCACTCCACACAGCACTTTCCTCACTCCACAAAGCACTTTCCTCACTCCACAAAGCACTTTCCTCACTCCACACAGCACTTTCCTCACTCCACACAGCACTTTCCTCACTCCACACAGCACTTTCCTCACTCCACACAGCACTTTCCTCACTCCACACAGCACTTTCCTCACTCCACACAGCACTTTCCTCACTCCACACAGCACTTTCCTCACTCCACACAGCACTTTCCTCACTCCACACAGCACTTTCCTCACTCCACACAGCACTTTCCTCACTCCACACAGCACTTTCCTCACTCCACACAGCACTTTCCTCACTCCACACAGCACTTTCCTCACTCCACACAGCACTTTCCTCACTCCACACAGCACTTTCCTCACTCCACACAGCACTTTCCTCACTCCACACAGCACTTTCCTCACTCCACACAGCACTTTCCTCACTCCACACAGCACTTTCCTCACTCCACACAGCACTTTCCTCACTCCACACAGCACTTTCCTCACTCCACACAGCACTTTCCTCACTCCACACAGCACTTTCCTCACTCCACACAGCACTTTCCTCACTCCACACAGCACTTTCCTCACTCCACACAGCACTTTCCTCACTCCACACAGCACTTTCCTCACTCCACACAGCACTTTCCTCACTTCACACAGCACTTTCCTCACTCCACACAGCACTTTCCTCACTCCACACAGCACTTTCCTCACTCCACACAGCACTTTCCTCACTCCACAAAGCACTTTCCTCACTCCACAAAGCACTTTCCTCACTCCACAAAGCACTTTCCTCACTCCACACAGCACTTTCCTCACTCCACCCTGCTTTAACTGCAGTTATATAGCTGCTCACAGCCCCTACAGGTGAGGCTAATTACCTTGTTAGGCAGTGAGCCAGAACTCTTTAGAAAACCTGGGCTGGACTCATGCACAGACACTCTGACAGTGGGTGGAGAATCGGCCCACCCTGCTCTTCCGAATACTCCACCCCAGGGACCCAAATAACAGAGAAAAAAACCTACATTTAAACTTAACTTTCCCTGGGGCTGCATGTGCTTACCCACATGTCAGGATAGTGTCTATGCAAAAGTCTGGGTTCCAGATATACACCCCTGACCACCATCCCCAACACTCTGTCACAATATATATAGTGATATATATGTATATACTTATGTATATAGATATATATTGATACCGGAGAAACTGACGGAAGCCAAGCACAGAGAGATGGACACAGGTTTCTTCAGGAAGGAAGAGATTCTTTATTCGATTCACCGACCGGGACTCAGAGGGACTAATGTCACCAAAATACAACAAGATCTGAGCCCCGAACAATAGTGTAGGTTCCTTATATAGGCATGTAACTCCACCCATAATCAGCTCCTCCCACACATACTCTTACCCAATCAATCGAACAAGAACTAACTTCCTGTTTGACCACATGGCTTGCCCAGCACAATGGAGGAGGGGAATACTATATCCTGTATCCTTGCACATGCTCCGTACACTACTGATTGTATCTTTGCCACGTGCAACCAACCGACCGATACACCAGTATATGCACGTACACATACCACGTGGTAATCTCGGCCTATTAAATTTATTTTTACAGAGATTCCACCACATTCCCCCCTTTGATGCTTCTGATATTTCACAATTCCAGATGCATCACTTAACCATAGTTTGCATACACCTCAGGTTGCCATGAACCAGACCAGACTTTGCGACTCCCTAAGGACATGAATCTCTCAACATTCCTCTTCCTGTACTAGTTCTCCCTGATTTAGAGCCTCATACCTATATATAGCCATTATCTGTGCAGCAGCCTTTCTCTCTGCTATATTTTCTATAATGCTCTGCACAGACCTAACTACCAAAGGAATAAGACATGGTAGGAGAAGACACAGCATCAAGATTAGCATGACTCCACCTACCAATGCCTTAAGTCCTCCAAACTGCTCATACCAAACCAAGTTACCAAACCAACTACTTGGATTATACCCTTTCCATACCTGAGTAGGCACATGCGCTAGTTTAACCATATGGCTAGTAAGCTCAGCTATTTCTTGCCCTTCATCATCTATTTGAAGACAGCAATTGCTTAGGTTAAACTTCCCGCATACACCTCCCTCTACTGCCAATAGGTAATCCAAAGCTAATCTATTTTGGTAAACGGCTGTCCTCATCCTAGTATTATGTCTCGCTAGGAGATTGAGCGCTTGCGATGTCTCGTTGGTAATTATCTCAACCACTGCCTGTAACCTTATAATACGGTTGAGCATATATATTGGGGTTCTATATCCAAAAGTACCATCCTCTGCCCATGTAGCTGGCCCATAATAATCTATAATACGCTGGGGAGGCCATTCATTATCTTCCCAGGTACCTACCTCTAGGGGTCCCCTTTTCTTCCTATGATTTACATCATATACCTTAACTCCCAAAGTCTCTCCTGTTTCAATAGGCAACAAGAAGAAGGATGGTTTGAGCATACCTAACACACATGCCCCTTCCCAGTCCTGTGGTAACTCCGAATAGGCTTTCTTACCACAGATCCAGTACAAATTTGCTGGGGCTTTCCAACTAGATGTAGTAGATAGGTCAAACCACACGTCCTTTAAATTGGTATAACTTGCAAACGGGTTAGGTGGTTCTGAGACATTTGAAGCCAACCACCAAGTTGTATTCTTTGTATTATCATCATAAGCTTTTTGCCCTAGACATGTTAATTCTCCTACAGATGTATTAAACATTATTCCTTTCCTTGCTATGCAAACATAACCTATAATTGAGGCCTTTAATCGCCACTCAGATTTACCTCTAACACTCATTTGATAATCGGCTTGAGAAGATGTTATCTGTTCAATTGTCTCAGAACCAGAATACATTACCGCCTTTGCTTCCCAGGGCCATCGGTCTCCCATATTAGTACCTCCACACACATAGCAGTTGTTCACATTAAGACTACCAGCAATACTCTCGGCTAGATCAATAAACAGGTTCTTAGCATTATGGGGGATCTTATTTTCTACACTCATCTCTTCATAAAAAGAATGGAAAACCTGATGAGTTTGGGATGCTACACCTATAAATAATATTGTCCCAGGATCCAAACCCGTCCCATATATCTGGAACCCAAATAAGTTTCCGAACCTATCTATAAACTGTTCAGGATTATTAATAAGTATATGGACTGGATTACACTCCATAGACTTACAATACAGGGAGTGCAGAATTATTAGGCAAATGAGTATTTTGACCACATCATCCTCTTTATGCATGTTGTCTTACTCCAAGCTGTATAGGCTCGAAAGCCTACTACCAATTAAGCATATTAGGTGATGTGCATCTCTGTAATGAGAAGGGGTGTGGTCTAATTACATCAACACCCTATATCAGGTGTGCATAATTATTAGGCAACTTCCTTTCCTTTGGCAAAATGGGTCAAAAGAAGGACTTGACAGGCTCAGAAAAGTCAAAAAAATAGTGAGATATCTTGCAGAGGGATGCAGCACTCTTAAAATTGCAAAGCTTCTGAAGCGTGATCATCGAACAATCAAGCGTTTCATTCAAAATAGTCAACAGGGTCGCAAGAAGCGTGTGGAAAAACCAAGGCGCAAAATAACTGCCCATGAACTGAGAAAAGTCAAGCGTGCAGCTGCCAAGATGCCACTTGCCACCAGTTTGGCCATATTTCAGAGCTGCAACATCACTGGAGTGCCCAAAAGCACAAGGTGTGCAATACTCAGAGACATGGCCAAGGTAAGAAAGGCTGAAAGACGACCACCACTGAACAAAACACACAAGCTGAAACGTCAAGACTGGGCCAAGAAATATCTCAAGACTGATTTTTCTAAGGTTTTATGGACTGATGAAATGAGAGTAAGTCTTGATGGGCCAGATGGATGGGCCCGTGGCTGGATTGGTAAAGGGCAGAGAGCTCCAGTCCGACTCAGACGCCAGCAAGGTGGAGGTGGAGTACTGGTTTGGGCTGGTATCATCAAAGATGAGCTTGTGGGGCCTTTTCGGGTTGAGGATGGAGTCAAGCTCAACTCCCAGTCCTACTGCCAGTTTCTGGAAGACACCTTCTTCAAGCAGTGGTACAGGAAGAAGTCTGCATCCTTCAAGAAAAACATGATTTTCATGCAGGACAATGCTCCATCACACGCGTCCAAGTACTCCACAGCGTGGCTGTCAAGAAAGGGTATAAAAGAAGAAAATCTAATGACATGGCCTCCTTGTTCACCTGATCTGAACCCCATTGAGAACCTGTGGTCCATCATCAAATGTGAGATTTACAAGGAGGGAAAACAGTACACCTCTCTGAACAGTGTCTGGGAGGCTGTGGTTGCTTCTGCACGCAATGTTGATGGTGAACAGATCAAAACACTGACAGAATCCATGGATGGCAGGCTTTTGAGTGTCCTTGCAAAGAAAGGTGGCTATATTGGTCACTGATTTGTTTTTGTTTTGTTTTTGAATGTCAGAAATGTATATTTGTGAATGTGGAGATGTTATATTGGTTTCACTGGTAAAAATAAATAATTGAAATGGGTATATATTTGTTTTTTGTTAAGTTGCCTAATAATTATGCACAGTAATAGTCACCTGCACACACAGATATCCCCCTAAAATAGCTAAAACTAAAAACAAACTAAAAACTACTTCCAAAAATATTCAGCTTTGATATTAATGAGTTTTTTGGGTCCATTGAGAACATGGTTGTTGTTCAATAATACAATTAATCCTCAAAAATACAACTTGCCTAATAATTCTGCACTCCCTGTATGGTTTGGTAGGCAACTTAGTAACAATCATATCCTTATCTACTGTCTGTCCCCAAGTTGCCCACCCTACACAAGACCAATATGTACAATAATTATAATCCTTTTTTGGGCATTTTGGATCTATATACTTGTTCTTACTACTGGGGCAAATATATTTATCATTAGACCCATACGTTCTTTCCCATTTAAGATCCCCGCATACATTCCACGGTTTTCTACCACTTGATATTGCCTTACATGCATCAAATAGCAGAACACCCGAAGAATGTACGGTTTCTAGTATTGTCTTATTTATTAGGGTCCCCTGTGAGTCTACATTCCGAAGGGTCAACCAAATTGTACGGGGTTGATACTCTGGATTGAAGCACTTAGGTTCTCCTACTCCTAAATGGCATACACTATAATCTATACCTAAGTATCTACACCTAGATACATATCCTTTACACTCATATTGTGAATGCCAAATAAGGGTCTGGTAAATGTGATTACCTGTTTTAGTAGTCTTAATGCAAACCTCACAGCCAGGTGTGTCGGTACCTCTACCTTCCTGAATAATTAAAAACACAAATATATACACTATCAAATACATTTCTCCTGACATCTTTATCCTAATTCTCCGTCCGTGCGATGGCACCTCAGCTTCCAGGATGTAAGGGCTGCAAGGAATGGAGTTCTTCAGGTCCTCTCTTCCCTTCACAGAGGTCCCTTCAAGACACTCTGGCTATGTCACGTGGGTAAGTGGTCAGGCTTTATTATGGCCGTCAAAAAACCTACTTGCTGATCTCCTTAATTACGCTTGAAATCCCAATATCTCCTCGTCACTCCGACTGAGTTGTGCGCTTTAACCGGATCTTGCAGGGATTCTCTGGATCTGGTGTAGCTTACCAAGAATCTACTGCTGCTGGTTTAACCCTGGAGTGATGAATCCATGGAGTCACTTCAGCCACCTTTATAGCTGTAGGGGTAGACAAAAGAACAACATAAGGACCCCTCCACTTAGGCCCCAACGGTACACTGTTCCACACTTTTATCCATACTTGATCTCCTGGATGATAACTATGAACAGGTGGATAAATATTCACAGGTAATCTATCTTGTACCCATTTCTGTACCTCCTCCATAGTTTTACCCAACTCTACAACCTGCTGCCGGGTAATTCCTTCTCCCAACTGACTCAAATCCCCCTTAAGTTACCAAGTACGGGAGGTGGACGCCCATACATGATTTCAAAAGGTGAGAGATCCATCCTTCTGGTAGGTGTACTGCGAATGCGCAACAGAGCTATGGGCAAAAGAACATTCCACTTAAGTTGAGTTTCTTGACACATCTTTGCCAATTGGTTCTTAATAGTTCTGTTCATCCTTTCCACTTTCCCAGAACTCTGAGGTCTATATGCCGTATGAAGCTTCCACTTAATACCAAGCATATGAGTCAGTTGTTGTAGGCACTGGTGAACAAAGGCTGGACCATTATCCGATCCTATAGAACATGGTAGTCCATATCGGGGTATTATTTCTTGCAACAGGAATCGCACAACTTCTCCTGCTTTCTCTGTACGAGTGGGACATGCTTCTACCCAACCTGAGTAGGTACACACAACTACTAGTAGGTAGCGATGTCCACCGGATTTAGGCATTACCGTATAGTCTATTTGAAGATCGGACATAGGGAGTCCCCCCATATACTGGACTCCCGGTGGTTTCACTGGTCCTTGCCTTGCGTTATTCTTGGCACATATCACACATCTTCGTACAATGGCTTGAGTCAAGTTGGACAATCTTGGTATGTAGAAATGTTTCCTGAGAGATTCTTCCATACTATCTCTTCCAGAATGTGTCCCGTTATGATAATTCTGGACAATTTCTACAGCTAGTGATGCTGAAATGACTATTCTTCCATCTTCTAACTGATACCAATTATTCTCCAGGTACTTCCCAGCTTCAGTCTTTAACCACTCTTCTTCTTGAGCTGTATAAACTGGAGTCCATTGAGACAGTGGGGTCGGTATAAGAGCAGCTATATGTTCCACATACTCCTGTTTTCCTGATTCAGCGGCACGCTTAGCTGCATTATCTGCCATCCGATTTCCTTTTGTTACATCACCATCACCTTTCAGATGCGCTCGACAATGTATGATACCAACTTCTTTCGGTTCCCACACGGCTTCCAGTAGTTGTAATATCTCAGCTGCGTACTTGATTTCTTTACCCTCTGAGTTCAATAGTCCTCTTTCTTTATACAGGGCTCCGTGGGCATGAGTGGTTAAAAACGCATACTTGGAATCCGTGTAGATGTTCACCCTTAAACCTTCAGCCAATTGTAACGCTCGTGTGAGTGCGATTAGTTCTGCCTTCTGTGCCGACGTTCCTTTTGACAATGGCCGAGCTTCTATCACCTCGTCTATGGTTGTCACTGCATATCCTGCATAGCGAATCCCTTCTTTCACATAACTACTGCCGTCCGTATAGTACTGGACATCAGGGTTCTGGATGGGAAAATCATGAAGGTCCGGTCTACTTGAGAACACTTCATCCATCACCTCCAGGCAATCATGTTGACTCTCAGTAGGTTGTGGCAAAAGGGTAGCTGGATTCAAGGTATTAACAGTCTCTAAATGCACTCTTGGGTTTTCACACAACATAGCTTGATACTTAGTCATGCGGCTATTACTAAACCAATGATTGCGTTTATAGTCTAGCAACGTTTGTACTGCGTGCGGGACTCGCACGTAGAGTTCCTGACCCAGAGTGAGCTTATCAGCTTCGGCTACCAGCAGGGCGGCTGCAGCTACAGCTCTTAGACAAGGTGGAAGACCACTGGCCACTGCATCCAGTTGTTTGGACATATATGCAACAGGTCTTTGCCATGATCCCAAGTACTGTGTCAATACTCCCACAGCCATTCTTCTTTGCTCGTGTACATATAAGTAGAATGGACGTGTATGATCAGGTAGACCTAATGCTAGGGCACTCATCAAAGCCTTCTTCACATCTTCAAATGCCTTTTGCTGTTCAGGGGTCCACAGGAAGGGATCATGTTCTGTACCTTTTATAGCTGCATAAAGAGGTTTCGCCAATATCGCATAACTGGGAATCCATATCCTACAGAAGCCTGCTGCCCCCAAGAATTCCCGCACTTGTCTTCTATTCTTGGGTATTGGTATTTGGCATACAGCTTCTTTTCTCTCTAGCCCCATTATCCTTTGACCTTCAGAGATATGGAATCCCAGATACTTGACAGTTGGCTGACACAACTGGGCTTTCTTCCTGGACACCTTGTATCCTGCCTTCCAAAGAATGTGTAGTAAATCATGTGTTGCTTGCTGACATATTTCTCTTGTAACTGCCGCTATCAACAAATCATCTACGTATTGTAATAGTACACACTCTTCTGGGATGGACTTGAAATCCAGTAAGTCTTGACTTAAAGCTGATCCAAATAGGGTAGGTGAATTTTTAAACCCTTGGGGCAGTCTTGTCCAAGTCATCTGGTGTTTCGAGCCCGTTACAGCATTTTCCCATTGGAATGCAAAGATACACTGGCTTTCCGCAGCAATTCGAAGACAAAAGAAGGCATCTTTGAGATCCAAAACAGTAAAATAGGTAGCCCCGCCCGGAATTAAAGCAAACAGGTTATATGGATTGGGCACAACTTGGTGTATACTTACGACCGCATCATTGACTGCTCTCAAGTCCTGCACAGGGCGATACTCATCTGTACCGGGCTTTTGAACAGGCAACAATGGGGTATTCCAGGGGGAAGTACAGACTTTTAGGATACCATACCTTATGGACTTATCCAAATAAGATTGTATATTCTTCTTGGCCTTTTGTGGGATGTGATATTGTCTTAAGCTCACTGGATAAACCCCAAGTTTTAGTTAGATTTGAATTGGTGGGATATTGCGAGCAAGTCCTGGTGGATTATTCTCTGCCCACACTCCTGGTATATTGAACAAGGATTCATCACTCTTAGGGTTTTGGCTGGTCAACACTGTATAAAGTCGCCACTCTTCTTCCTTTGGTACAGATATTGTCATTATGCCTGAAGGTCCATTGAACTTCAACGATGTTGTTCCGTTAGGTAGAAATGTTATCTGTGCTTGTAATTTCGACAACAAATCACGTCCTAGCAGTTGGACTGGACATTCAGGCATAAAAAGGAACTGATGTTTCACTACGTAGCCTCCCAATGTACAGAGTCGACTTTTAAGAACCGGTTTAGCAGCACTCCTTCCAGTTGCTCCTATTACAGTGATAGTTCTTCCTGAAGGAGGAGCAACTAGGTCAGTCACCACCAAATGTTCAGCACCAGTGTCAATCATGAAAGCACTCCTTTTTCCCCCTATTGCTACATCGAAAATAGGCTCCGCTCGGCCAAGGGGGATGGAGCCCGGTCGGTATCAATAGTCCTCCATGACTGTGTCAGCCAAACCCACAAAGTCCCTATCCTCTCTCTCGCGGGGTCTCTGCGCTGCTGGGTAGTATCTATCTCCACTAACACTTCCTCTATTATTACCACTATTTCCTCCAGGACCTCCTCTACCTCTCGCTCTACCTCTATAATTACTGCTCTATCCTGCCCTAGGTCTGTCTCTCTCATTCTGTTCCCTTCGTGGACACTCACTTCTCCAATGCCCTTCTTCCCTACAGTACGCGCATTGGTTCCTACTCAAAGGTTCCCCATTCCACTTACTCTCGCCTTTATCCGTTCCCCTATACACTTCCTTTTCCCTTCTATCTACGCCTGCGATAGCTACCGCTAGCATATCTGCTTTGCTACGCATCTTTCGCTCTTCCTCCTTCTTCGTCTCTGTCTCCCTATTCATATATACCTTATTTGCTATTTCCATTAGTTGGGTTATAGACATCCCTACAAACCCTTCTAACTTCTGTAGCTTGCGCTTTATATCTCCGTAGGCCTGGCTGACAAAGGCAGAGTTAACCATTCGGGAATTCTCAGGAGCCTCTGGATTAAAGGGGGTATACAAACGGTAGCCCTCCAATAATCGGTCATAAAAGGCACTGGGCGATTCATCACATTTCTGTAATACCTCAGCCGTCTTAGACATATTAATCGCCCTCTTCCCTCCGGCTTTCATGCCAGCAATAATAGCGTCCCTGTATGCTTTTACATGGGCCATATCTGCGCCATTGATATTCCACTCCGGATCAGTGTTTGGATAATGTGCTGCGGCCCATGCTGCCGGTTTGGCCTGATTTTGTGTACGGGCCACTTATTCCAGCGCTTTAATTGCCGCTTGGTTTATCCTTGTCCTTTCCTCGTTATTAAACATTGTCATAAGCAGTTGCTGGCAATCAGCCCAAGTGGTATTATGTGTCTGGACTATGGAGGTAAACAAATCCGTCATGGCTTGAGGCTTTTCGGTGTATGAGGAGTTATAGGTCTTCCAATTAAATAGATCAGTAGTTGTGAAGGGAACATAGACGAATACTGGATCAGCATATTGTATCTGGCCGTCACCGTTAATGTGTGTCGGGCCAGGTGTCAGTCGAAGAGACATTTGATAATGTCGGGGTTGAAGGGTACCGGTCAGTTGTCGGGTTAGTATGGGGCTTCGTTTAGGAATGTCAGTTAGGGGTTCCGGTCGAGGGGGAGTAAGACAAGGGGATGGGGACGCTTTACTGAGGGGGAGGTCAGCAAGTAAAATATTCCGGGCCGGGCTAGGAGGAGCCTGACCAGGAACTAGAAATGGCGCCAAATCTGGGTAGGTGGAGTTAACAGAGGTAGGTACTGAAAGGGGAGGGTTTAAAACAAGAGGGCTGGGCTCTGAGCTAGAGGAGGGGGTAGGGGGGGACAACGGGGCAAGGGGAGTAGCATTACCAACAGCACCTCCTCTTCCTCTTCCGGTGGAGGAGGAGTAAGGGGGCGGCATGGGGATCTCGGACTCAGGAGGCATGTCCAAAATGGGCGTGATTATTGCCTTAGTGGACAGGCGAGTTCTGGCCACCATGAGGCGACATTGTTCCTAGTGGCATACCCGGATCCATTTTGGCGAGTCATTTACGGCCTGCTTCCAACAATCAATATACGGAAACTGTCCGTAAAGTTCAGGCCTACCTGATACAGCCACGTGTACACGCTGTACCAGATTAGGATCCAAACTGCCACGTGGTGGCCATGCAGCAACCAAAGTAGGCCATTCCCTACTACATAAAGTAGTCAGGCGTGTTGGAGACATCTTTACCCCAAAATCATATACAGTGTATCCCTTTTTAACGTTTTTCAACATACATTCTACGGGATCCATCACCGTTGAATCTGACGCGCCCATACCAACAATGAAGCGTCGTCTCCAACAGAAACTAAACAAACACGCTTCCAACAGTCACACCAGTTCCCTCGGCAACATCACCACGTGGTACAGTTACTAAGCGAAACGCACACAAAACAAAACATACAGGGAATTCCCGTACACACACAGCTGTTACACCAGTCACTAAATAACTAATGAATACAGAGAGTGTGTACTATAACGTTAATCCAAAAAAGGGAAAGTGTGCAATCACCAAGAGTGTACCTCACTCACTCAACAATATACAATGCTACAGCAAAAGATAGCAGATATCACTATACAAGTAATATAAGCTATAAAAGAGGGATAGCACATAAATGGAAAATACAACCTTGAAAACGAACGGGATCTTTAAACAGATCTAAAACATAAATAGGATAATATGGTGAAGTATGACTGGGCAGAAATAAAATATCCAGGAGGTAGAAAACTTACAAGAGGTATTGTCGTTCTGCGCTTATCTCCCTTTAAAGGGTATCTGTGGTGAATCAATATATGGTATATACGATAAAGTTCCTCCAGAAATCCAAACCTCAAAGTGGACAAAAGAGAGAGGTACATAGAGTAGTACTGTATAAAATCATTAACACTTTATTGCACTGATTGCACTTACATGTGGGTAACAATCAGCGAGCAGATCTCCACTAGCAAGTGGACCCAGATGGTAAAATGGATCAGAGATGCAGATGTAATGGCAGCTGAACGTACCATATGAAGTGATAAAACAAATAAATTACAAAAATAATATAAATATAAAATAGTGGAAATACTCAATCCAACGCGTTTCGTCTGGAGCGACTTCTTCAGGGATATGAGTATTGTCCCCAAACGTTCCTGTTTTGTATCTATCGAACCAGGTGATTCCCATTGAAAAAAACCGCGAAATCGGATGCTTCCGCAGAACGACAATACCTCTTGTAAGTTTTCTACCTCCTGGATATTTTATTTATCCCATTGAAAAAATCCGCGAAATCGGATGCTTCCGCAGAACGACAATACCTCTTGTAAGTTTTCTACCTCCTGGATATTTTATTTCTGCCCAGTCATACTTCACCATATTATCCTATTTATGTTTTAGATCTGTTTAAAGATCCCGTTCGTTTTCAAGGTTGTATTTTCCATTTATGTGCTATCCCTCTTTTATAGCTTATATTACTTGTATAGTGATATCTGCTATCTTTTGCTGTAGCATTGTATATTGTTGAGTGAGTGAGGTACACTCTTGGTGATAGCACACTTTCCCTTTTTTGGATTAACGTTATAGTACACACTCTCTGTATTCCCTTGTTACCTTCCTCACTTGTTACTATACCGTATATCCTTATGGCATCTAATAATGTCTTTAATGAAATGCGCCAAGAACGCAACAAAAGAATTAATTCACTATTTCATCAAGATATTTCCCCCATAGATAATACCCTCTCAAAAAAATTCCAAATTTTAGAACACTTATTAGAAAAAGAGACAAAAAAATGGTGGGAAATCACTTCATTGGAACAATATTTGGCATCAAATATTATTCCAAGAGGCCTTAGAGTCCTCAAAGTACCAGCTTATGGAATGGAGGATAAACAATTAATGGAAGAATGGTTTAAGGCTAGTGATGAGTGTTCCATCAAATATATTCAAAGCCTGATAGACTTTCAAAAAAGATCTCTCAAACAAATAGAGGATGAAATACAAAATTTAGAAAACGAAATAATCATTCAAAAAGACACTAAAAATGTAGAAATTAATTATAAGATCTTAAAAGATAAAATTAAAATAATAGATGACAGAATTTCCACAACCAAGTCATCCAAATTTAAAAGGGACCAAACAGACTACAAAGAAGGTAATATCAGAAATTGGACAAGAAACAAAAGGTTCAATGAACCTTCAAACAGATATGCTTCCAATAGACAAAGATATCCAAACAATAAATATCCACACCATACATGGAGTAATTTAAAACCATCCCGGAGAGTAGTTTCAGAGGCAACACATAAATCTAATGTCTCCCCATCCTCCTCGTCTTTTTTAGGAAAGGGACAAAACCAAAAGAAACCCTATTTAACTGCTACACAAAACAGATTCCAGGTTTTCAGTTCCCCTCAAAAGAAAAGATCCCATATAGAAATGGAAGAACCAGACCACTCTCTATCGCCGACACCCACTCACCGATTCAATCGAAACCAGTAAACGGCATTTTCAATATCTCGGGGGTTGATTTAACCACCCAAGAATTGTCACTATTAGAAAAAGGACTTAAATTCGCCCCCACAACAGGCGTAAAACCTTTTGAATTGTTTATTGATAATCAAAAATTTCTTAAAAAACTCACTGTGAAACGCTTTTTTGAAAAGAGGAAAAATATGACCTTTTGTGATCCCAACACTCCAATACCAAAGACAACTATAGATCCAACTAATATTGATTCCAGCTCAACAGATACCAGAATTGTTCATTCCAATCTTAAAAATAGATCCAATTTCTATCCTACATTTGAGAGAGGAAAGTTTTTGGAAGTTTTCAATGATTTAGTACAAGCAGATTTGGATAAAATTCAAAAGAAAGAAGAGGCAAAATGTAAATTCAAATACAACCTAACCAACAAAGAAAGACAAGCTTTAAATAAATTAAAAAAAGACTCCCAACTGGTAATAAAAGAGGCAGACAAGGGAGGGGGCACAGTTGTTATGAGTAAACAATATTACATGGAGGAAGCACATCGCATTTTGGGAGATAATACCACATATAAAATCTTAAAATATAACCCTACCAAGCCCTTTTTGGATGAACTGCAGTCTTTACTCCAGAAGGGGCTTGATAATAATATCATTTCTACCGAGGAATTTAAATATATTTTCAACCCCACATGTAAGATAGCGATTTTTTATTTTCTCCCAAAAATCCACAAAAATTTATCTTCCCCCCCCGGTCGTCCCATCATCAGTGGGATAAATTCGTTATCATGTAACCTCTCGGAGTATGTTGATTTTTTTCTAAAACCCCTCGTACCATTATGCCCTTCCTTTATCAAAGATACAAAACACATTTTACAGACTTTGGAATCTTTTGTTTGGAAACCCTCCTACATTTTTGCTACAGTTGATGTAACGGCCCTATATTCAAATATCCCTCACCTCAAGGGTCTAGAGGTGATTAATGATATACTTGTTCAACAGAACACTCTCTGTCCCATACAAATTGAATTTTTATTGGCATGCATTCGTTTTGTATTAACAAAAAACTTTTTTTGGTTTGATTCTACGTTCTTCTTACAGCTATGTGGTGTCGCCATGGGGACGAGGTTTGCTCCCAGCTTTGCCAATCTGTATGTCTCCCATTGGGAGTCTTTATGCATACGTTTGGGTTCTCAGCTGGGAGGGAGCCTCGTCCTCTGGCGACGCTACATAGATGACGTACTTATTATTTGGGAAGGTGATAAAAATAGTTTGGAAATGTTCATTAAGAACATTAATACCAATCAATACAATCTAAAATTTACCTCCAATATACATGAGGAGACTATTGATTTTCTAGACCTGACTCTGTACGTTGAAACAGGACTATTAAACACAAAAACCTTCTTCAAAAAAACTGATTGTAACACAGCCATCAAAAAAACCAGTCTTCACCATCCCACCTGGTTGAATAACGTCCCCAAGGGACAACTAACAAGGATAAGAAGAAACTGTTCCAACGTACAAACTTTTGACGAACAATCAAAAATAATAAAAAATAGGTATTCTGAAAAGGGATACAACATAGAACAAATAGAAAGAGATATCACACATATAAAAGGAAGGAAACGCTCCGAATTTCTGGGCGACAACAAACCAAAAAATCAAAAAGATAACACCCATATAGAATTCGCATTTATCACCAAATACAATATACATGCCAAAAAAATAGAAAGAATCCTTAAAAAACATTGGGCTATATTAAAAAAGGACGAAGTCCTGGGTAAGGTTATACCTGACCGACCAACAGTTATTTACAAGAAAGCCGACAATCTAAAAAATCAACTAGCCCCTAGCCTTTTACCCATACAGATTTCCAAATCTAATAACAACCATTTTTTATTCTCTCAAAAAACCCCAGGTTTCCACAAATGTGGTACTTGCTCCACATGTACCCACCAAAAGAGAAAGACTACCTCTTTTACCGGTACATATACCAAAAGGTCATATACCATTAAGAAGTTTATTCACTGCACATCCACATATGTAGTATACTTACTACAATGTGGCTGTGGAGCACAATACATAGGCAGAACCATCAGGCCAATACACACCCGACTCCGAGAACACTTTAATAACATCAGAACCAACAAAGTAGAACACAGTGTTCCCAGACATTGTAACAGCTGTACATCTTTTAACTGGTCCACTTTTATTGCCATTGGGATAGATTCCATTGAACAACATTGGAGAGGAGGCAATAAAATGCACGAACTAGCCTTAAAAGAGGCGCAGTGGATATATAACTTAAAAACATTAAAAAATGGGCTGAATCAAGATATAGATCTCACAGGATTACTATAATGTCTTCTGGTTTGGGGTGTCCCTCCGTTTTCCACCCTCCTTTTTTTCACTGAGTGGATTTTTTTCACTGAGTAGGTTTATTGGATCTTGGAGTAACATATATTATGTATTTACATCTACTCCTTAATAACTAAATTTTTCTCTCCTTTTCATAGAATATCTAAGAAGGGTTTCGCTTTCTATCCAAATATTATTTGAAATATCGGCTTAATATTATTCATATTATATGGCATTACAAGTCTCTTATTTTGAGGTCTGCTTTTGTTGTTCTTTCAATTCCTATGTACATATATGCGGATTTACAGGACACCCTAGCGGTTCACTTACACATAATGATTTTATATATTTTTCTTTCTTTTTTATAATTTATATTCTATATTTCTTTCTCTCCTGTGGAGGATGCCCCAAGGGCTATTCCTCTCTTTTTTTATATAGACCTCGGAGTCTCTTGTGGATTCGCATATATACTGATTATCAAAATCCTGTATCCTCTATTGATCTCATATACATCGATATATTACACTGATACATGAGCTCGAGCTGTCAGTGGGAGGTTTTCGCCCCCACTGCCGTCTCTGACCTCTGGGTTCCCCTGTTATATGCGTTCCACGGCTGGAACGCAAGAATAAGGAAAAAGATATGCGTTCCACTGTTGAAACGCGGAAGAAAAACACACGCCCGAAAGGACGCAGAACGCATGACGTACACCTAGGATCATCCAATGAGGGAACATATGAAGAAACCCGGAAGCATCCGATTTCGCGGTTTTTTTCAATGGGAATCACCTGGTTCGATAGATACAAAACAGGAACGTTTGGGGACAATACTCATATCCCTGAAGAAGTCGCTCCAGACGAAACGCGTTGGATTGAGTATTTCCACTATTTTATATTTATATTATTTTTGTAATTTATTTGTTTTATCACTTCATATGGTACGTTCAGCTGCCATTACATCTGCATCTCTGATCCATTTTACCATCTGGGTCCACTTGCTAGTGGAGATCTGCTCGCTGATTGTTACCCACATGTAAGTGCAATCAGTGCAATAAAGTGTTAATGATTTTATACAGTACTACTCTATGTACCTCTCTCTTTTGTCCACTTTGAGGTTTGGATTTCTGGAGGAACTTTATCGTATATACCATATATTGATTCACCACAGATACCCTTTAAAGGGAGATAAGCGCAGAACGACAATACCTCTTGTAAGTTTTCTACCTCCTGGATATTTTATTTCTGCCCAGTCATACTTCACCATATTATCCTATTTATGTTTTAGATCTGTTTAAAGATCCCGTTCGTTTTCAAGGTTGTATTTTCCATTTATGTGCTATCCCTCTTTTATAGCTTATATTACTTGTATAGTGATATCTGCTATCTTTTGCTGTAGCACTAAATAACTAATACTGTGCCCTTTGGCGAAACTATACAGTCACCCACGCTATAATTCCCTATATCTGAATTACCCGTCTATAACATACCCCAGTAGCATCGTCTTTACAAACAGTAGTTATAGTACGGTTAGCATTGGTTAGAGTACAATTTAAAGTCACAGTTCAATTAGTAGTGGTTATGGTGTTAAACATACAACATAGACAACAGTTATTAGTAGTTATTTACAGTATCAGTAATTATACATGGTTATGGTACCATGCGCTATAATACAGTTACACACTATTCACACTCTCGCTATACACGTTACTACAACAATCTTTAACACATTTACAATTCCCAACTAATCTATTGGCCAGTACCTCGATGGACTACCTAAAACTATTTACATCCGTTTTGGTTAGCCACACTGCCCAAGCACCACATATAGCGAACTAGAGGGCGGAATTTACACAGAACCCTCTTAGTCTATATACTCTATCAAAAATCTAGTGGGTTCCAAATTTACACGCCTTCCCACTTAGCCAAGATAGGTTGAGATCTAGCGGACCGAATTTACACAGACGCTGCTTAGTCTCCCGGTCCCTCCGACCTAGCGAACGTAACATACACCCTAGAACGCTAGTCTAGACAAGACACCGGTGTCCGGCTTGGGCTATTTACTCCAGAACCCAGCCTGACTCCAAACCAAAATTAAACGGGCTGACTACAGGGCGTTTAATTGAGCGGTGCGCCTTCGCTCCTTCCCTCCACTGGAGGGGGCAGATTCCAAATAACCCCTTATGGGCCTACCGCACAATCGGTATCCAATACCCCTAGTGGGTCCACCGTCTAAAACAGTGGTCGTCTTACCTCCTCGTTCCTGAACCTGAGTTCACACTCATCGAAGGGGACACCCCAGCACTTACTACGTAGAGGCCGATGATCTCCTGGACAACAGACCAGTGGCGCCGAGACGAAGGGAGGTCCACGCAGAAGTTCAGGGGTGCAGCCGTAGAGAGCGTGGGCAAAGATAGACCGTCTCACGCCTCTGCTTCTCAGCTACCGTTGAATGATGAGCTTCCCGGCCAATGCACCAAATGATACCGGAGAAACTGACGGAAGCCAAGCACAGAGAGATGGACACAGGTTTCTTCAGGAAGGAAGAGATTCTTTATTCGATTCACCGACCGGGACTCAGAGGGACTAATGTCACCAAAATACAACAAGATCTGAGCCCTGAACAATAGTGTAGGTTCCTTATATAGTCATGTAACTCCACCCATAATAAGCTCCACCCACACATACTCTTACCCAATCAATCGAACAAGAACTAACTTCCTGTTTGACCACATGGCTTGCCCAGCACAATGGAGGAGGGGAATACTATATCCTGTATCCTTGCACATGCTCCGTACACTACTGATTGTATCTTTGCCACGTGCAACCAACCGACCGATACACCAGTATACGCACGTACACATACCACGTGGTAATCTCGGCCTACTAAATTTATTTTTACCGAGATTCCACCACAATATTATTTTGTTCTACATGTATTTTGATATCAATATATATACCGTATATACTCGAGTATAAGCCGAGTTTTTCAGCCCATTTTTTGGGCTGAAAAACCCCAACTCGGCTTATACTCGAGTCAAGGTCTGTATTATGGCAATTTGCATTGCCATAATACAGACCGGGGGAGAGGGGGGCTGGCAGAGCTGTAACTTACCTGTTCTGCAGCTCCTGTCAGCTCTCTCCTCCTCTGCGCCGTCCGGTCAGCACCTCGGTCAGCTCCCAGTGTAAGCCTCGCGAGAGCCGTGGCTCTTGCGAGACTTACAGTGTAAGCTGACAGAAGAGCAGAACGGACGGCGCAGAGGAGGAGAGAGCTGACGGGAGCTGCAGAACAGGTAAGTTACAGCTCTGCCAGCCCCCCTCTCCCCCCACTGAACTGCCACTGGACCACCAGGGAAGGAGAGCCCCCCTCCCTGCCATATATCAAGCAGGGAGGGGGGACGAAAAAAAAAATATATAAATAAAATAAGAAGAAATAATAAAAAAATAATAAGAATAAAAAAAAAATTAATAATAACAAAAAAAAGGGGTATAAGGACCACTATGGGAGGGAGGGGGGTATAAGGACCACTATGGGAGGGAGGGGGTGGGATAAGGACCACTATGGGAGGGAGGTGGTGGGTAAGGACCTCTATGGGAGGGAGGGTGGTATAAGGACCACTATGGGAGGGAGGGGGGGTATATGGACCACTATGGGAGGGATGGGGGGGGATAAGGAACACTATGGGAGGGAGAAGGGGGATAAGGACCACTATGAGAGGGAGGGGGTGGGATAAGGACCACTATGGGAGGGGAGGGGGAAGTAAGGACCACTAGGGGAGGGGAGGGTAAGGACCACTAGGGGAGGGGTGAGTCAGGACCACTGGGTGGGGGTGAAGGAACACGGGGGTGGGGAGGTAAGGACCACTGAGGGAGGAGGAGGGGAAGTCAGGACATATGGGGGGGGGAGGGGGCGGCAAATTTTTTTTGCCTACGGCGGCAAATATCCTTGCACCGGCCCTGCACACACTGCATTCACACACTGCATTCATACACACACACACTGCATTCATGCACACACACACTGCATTCATGCACACACACACACTGCATTCATGCACACACACACTGCACTCATACACACGCTGCACTCATACACACAAGCTGCACTCATACACACACACATACGCACACACTGCATTCATTATACACACACTGTAAATAAATATTCAATTAATATATATTTTTTAGGATCTAATTTTATTTAGAAATTTACCAGTAGCTGCTGCATTTCCCACCCTAGTCTTATACTCGAGTCAATAAGTTTTCCCAGTTTTTTGGGATAAAATTAGGGGCCTCGGCTTATATTCGGGTCGGCTTATACTCGAGTATATACGGTATATTAATTTTCAAATACAGTTAGAATTAATTTACACATATATAATTTTTTTAAGTATTTACATATTTATTTTATATTATATATATATATATATTCAATATCATTCTACGTGTATTTTGATATTAATATATATATAATTATATATATATTAATATTAAAATACACTTAGACAGTGTATGTGTTTTTATGTGTGTGTATGTATGTATATGTGTATATATATATATATATATACTTAGATCATATATATATAATAAATATAAATATGATCTAGGTATATATTATTTCATTTTACACTGTCTACGCCGTCCATGTGATCGTGAGGTCCTCGCAAGGACCTCGCGATCACATGGCCCAGGGAGGAAGGAGGTGGACTCCCTGGGCTGCCAGGTGAGTACCCACCCCGCGAACACTGGCGTGGGATCGCTGGCGACAGAGTAAGTACATAGGACGGCGGGGACGTGCTATGCCACCCCCACCCCTCCCCCCCCGGCATTTATAGGCAGGTCCCCAAGGACGGCATAGAATGGCGAGGTCCTTAAGGGGTTAAAAGGACACTATAGTAACCAGAACCACTATAGATGAATGCCCTTGCAGGTTTTTTAATGTAAACACTTCCATTTTCGAGAAAAGGCAGTGTTTACATTGCTGCCAAGTAACTCAGGCGGCCACTAGAGGCGATTCCTGTTCCAGTACTGCACAGTGTGCAGCAATTATGTTCAGCATTTCCACACACTGCATGGAAGCGCTGAATGTTCCCCATAGAGATGCATTGAATAAATGCATCTCTATGAGGAGATGCTAATTAGCGCACAAGCAATAGCCCACCCAATGCTTTCCTACGGTACAGCATTGGCTTGGCTAAGATCATTAAGATTGATTATCTTAGCCATGTAGGTGGGGACAGCCATGGTGAGACCAGCATAGCATGGGAAAAAAGGTGAGTAAAAACACTATTAGACAGACAGATAGACAGACAGACTCTCAGGCAGACGCTCTAACAGACATACACACGCACACACTCTAAGACAGACACACGCCACTCTCACACACATTCCAAAAATATATATACATATATAAATATATATATACATATATATATATATATATATATTATCATTATTTTTTTTTTATGTATTTAATATAAATCCACCCAGCTGTCCTACCTTTGGGGAAAAATGGAGTGGATAGGCTTACCCTTGTGTCCATTGGGGCTGCTGTAATCTCTCTTCTCTGCTTCCTCTCCCACTGTTGCGGTCACCGACCGGCACGACCGCACCGACTACACGAGCTTACCTGCTCGTCGGCGAGCCGGGAACCGCGCACGTAGTTCTTCCGGGCATCACGCCCGAATCCAATATGGCGCCGACCACGTGGTCGCGTCTATGGACAGCCCCGCCCCCGAGAATTATACTAACGTGTGCGTGACGTCACGACGTCAACGCACACGCACGTCCTGGGGTCAGAGGTCGCCCTCTGACCAATCATAGCTTAGAGAGGAGTATTTAAACCCCTAATTCACCCCAGTACTTTGCCATGTCGTGGTTTCAGTTTCCTGGTTTCCTGAAAGTGCTATTCTCATGTTTCTGATTTCCTGGTATCCTGATCCTTGGCGTTTCCCTGGTTATTCTGATCTCTGGTTTCCCTGACTTGGCTTGTCTTATCGGTATTGAGTATTTTCTGGCTTCCTTGACCTCGGCTTTCCCTTTGACCATTCTCTGTCTCTAGCGTATTAGTCCGGCCATTCTAAGGTCCGGTTTACGCTCTATCCTGTTATTTTCCTTTTCTTACTTATGTATATGTTTACATAATTTCTGCGTGCTGGACCACATTACTAGTCGTGACATTACGACATGGCCATGGATCCTGCAGAACTATGCAAACATATGATCGCCTGTGAAAATAGGGTGGAGGATATGGACCACAGGTTAGACCAATTTGCCCAGGCATTTCAGACCTTGCTCCAGAGGACTGCCTATTTAGAGGTCCCTCCTGTACCACCTGTGGTTCCGCCACCTGTAGTGGTTCCCGTACCACATAAACCACCGTCCATAACCTTGTCACTGCCCCCTCGCTATGGAGGTGATTCTAAGGAATTCAGAGGTTTTTTAAACCAAATTGAATACCACTTTGAGGCCTCCCCAGGTTCATTCCCAACAGATAGATCTAAAATAGGCTATCTGATGAACCAATTAACTGGAAAAGCCTTGACCTGGGCTAACCCCTTATGGGAAAGTGGTGACGCAGTAGCCCGTGATTACAGTACCTTTCTTACGGCCTTTAAGGCTACGTTTGAACCTAAAGGCAGGGAGAAGAACGCTGCCAAAGCCCTTATGAGAATCAAGCAAGGCAGTCGTTCTGTAGCCGATTATGCAATAGAGTTCAGGACATTAGCGTCTGAGGTTGATTGGACCAATAGTGGTCTGGTGGCTGCTTTCTCAGAAGGTCTAGCTGAGAGTATACAAGATGAGACTGCAGCTAGAGACCTTCCGGTTAATCTTAATGAGTTTATTGCCTACATGATAGACATTGATAACCGGCTCAGAGAGAGAGAGAAAAACAAACAACGTAACAGACGTTCTAATTTGTCCATAGCTCCTCGTTTCTCTAACCCAGTGGTGAGTAGCCAAACGCCTCTTCCAGAACCTGAACCCATGCAATTGGGTAGCGCTAAACTCACTGAGGCAGAGAGACAACACAGACGTAACGAGGGGTTATGTATGTATTGTGGCAAGAAGGGACATCTAAGATCGTCATGCCCGGTTCGGCCGGAAAACTTGCACACCTAAGGCACGTACGGGGACCGACCTTAGGTGTGATGTACATGTCCCCTAAATTGACTAAGAACCGTTTCCTTGTCAAAATAACCTTATCTTTCAAGAACACTACTGTTCAGTGTGAGGCTATGATTGACTCTGGGGCAGCGGAGAATTTCCTAGACAAAGAATTCTCTGCAAAACATCTCCTGCCCTTAAGACATAAAGAGAAACCTATAGCAGTCGAGGCCATTGATGGAAGGCCTCTTACCCAGCCTTTCATCACACACGAAACTCTGCCAATCACTGTTTCAGTGGGTATTCTCCACTCTGAAGAAATGACCTTTCAAATCATATCTTCACCTACAGTTCCGATAATACTCGGTTTCCCTTGGCTCCTGAAACACAATCCACGTTTGGATTGGATTGAAGGAGAGATTGTGAGTTGGGGTGAGAGATGCAAAGGTGTTTGCTTTAAGCAAATCCCACAACCTATTGGTACCATTAATGTTCCTGTTGCACCTCCCTTGACCACACAAATTCCACCGCAGTATATGGATTTGAAAGAGGTATTTAACAAGGTCCAGTCAGAAGGGTTACCTCCTCATAGACCTTATGACTGTACCATAAACTTATTACCAGGGACTATGCCTCCCAAGGGAGGAGTCTATGCCTTGTCCCCCCAGGAAAATCTTTGTTTGGAGGAATATATTAAGGATGCTCTCAGAAAGGGTCATATCCGTAGGTCCTCCTCACCAGCCGGGGCTGGATTCTTCTTTGTCTCTAAAAAAGAAGGAGACCTACGTCCCTGTATTGATTATAGGGGTTTGAATAGGATTACCATAAAAAATGCCTACCCTATTCCCCTTATATCAGAGCTGTTTGACAGATTGAAGGGAGCTCGAGTCTTTACCAAGCTCGATCTCCGAAGTGCATACAATCTAGTCAGGATTAAGGACGGTCACGAATGGATGACCGCATTTAACACCAGAATGGGACATTACGAATACCTGGTTATGCCGTTTGGATTATGTAACGCTCCAGCGGTATTCCAGGATTTTATTAACGATGTCCTAAGAGAGTACCTTCACATGTTCGTTCTAGTGTACTTGGACGACATTCTCATCTATTCCCCAGACCTAGAGACACATCACGAACATGTGAGAATTGTACTGAAAACCTTGTTACAGAACGGCCTTTACTGTAAACTGGAGAAATGCCAGTTTGACCAAACGGAGATACAATTCCTTGGATACATTATATCTCCGTCTGGTTTCCAGATGGATCCCCGCAAACTGGAGGCAGTCTTACAGTGGCCATTACCCAAGGGCCTTAAAGCCACTCAACGATTTATAGGTTTTGCGAATTACTACCGCAAATTCATAAAGGGATTTTCCTCCGTGATTTCCCCTATAACCAATTTAACCAAAAAAGGAGCAAATTGTATATCTTGGCCAAAAGAAGCAAGAGAGGCATTTGAACTGTTAAAATCTTTATTTTCTTCAGCACCTGTCCTGACCCATCCTGATCCAACCAAACCATTTATCCTAGAGGTGGATGCATCAGAGACAGGAGTTGGAGCCATTCTGTCTCAAAGAGAAAGTCCTGATACACCTTTACATCCCTGTGGATTTTACTCTCGCAAACTCACACCTGCAGAGAAGAATTATGACATAGGGAATAGGGAACTTTTGGCCATTGTACTTGCCCTTAAGGAATGGAGGCATCTCTTGGAAGGTTCCAAAGAGCCACTTTTGATCTTTACTGATCATAAGAATTTGGCTTATATTGGGGACGCTAAGAGACTGTCTTCTCGTCAGGCTAGATGGTCATTGTTCCTCTCTCGATTCAATTTCATAATTACGTACAGGCCTGGTACTAAAAACACCAAGGCAGATGCGCTTTCTAGGCAGTTTGAGACAGATGAAGTTCCGGAACAGGTGATATATCCTATTATACCTCCTGAATGCCTCATTGCCACTACAGTTTCCGAAGTGTCTTCTCCACTCTTCTGTGCCATAATAGCAGATCAAACTCAGGCACCTGTGGGAAAACCTCCGGACAAACTGTATGTGTCACCTCAGTTTCGAAAGAAGGTACTAGATTTGTTCCATGACAACCTCACAGCAGGCCATCCTGGAGTCCATAAAACTCTCTCTGCCATCTCCCGGAGGTTTTGGTGGCCTGCTCTTAGAAACGATATCAAAGAATATGTTGGGGCATGTCAAATATGTGCCGTTTCTAAAGTTCCTCCTAGATCGCCTCCTGGACTGTTACAACCACTGCCCATACCTAGTGCTCCTTCGACCCACTTAGCCATGGATTTCATTGTGGATCTACCCAGTTCAAACGGGTTTAATACAGTCCTTATGGTTATCGATAGATTCACAAAGATGGCACATTTCGTCCCCCTTAAAAAATTACCATCTGCTCAAGATCTAGTTCAAATATTCTTGAGAGAGATCTTTCGGTTGCACGGTGTACCCAAAAGCATAGTATCTGACAGAGGTACCCAGTTTGTTTCTAGGTTTTGGCGTTCCTTTTGTAAGCAATTGGGCATCGAACTCTCCTTTTCGTCGGCGTATCACCCTCAAACAAATGGAGCAGCAGAGAGGGCGAATCAGTCTTTAGAAGCCTATTTACGTTGCTTTATAAATGCCAATCAGTCTAACTGGTGTGAGCTCTTACCCATGGCTGAGTTCGCCAGGAACAACGCCACTCATGAATCTTCTAATCATAGTCCATTCTTTGTAAATCAGGGTTATCACCCCGCTGTTTTTCCTTCTGAATTCTCAGACACGGAAATTCCTGCCTTGAACACCCGTTTAGAATCAATTCATGATACCTGGGATTCCGTCCATTCAGCTCTGCAAAAAGCTTCATTACGAGCAAAGGCCCAAGCTGACAAAAAACGGGGCGCTAATCCTGTATATCTTCCAGGTGACAGGGTGTGGCTCTCCACAAAACATATCAAACTTAAGGTCCCGTCCATGAAATTTGCCCCTCGGTACATAGGTCCCTTTCGAGTTACCCAACGTATCAATCCAGTGACCTATTCTTTGGCACCACCGGCTCATATGAGAATTGCGAATACTTTCCATGTGTCTCTGCTCAAGCCCCTTACTTGCAATCGCTACACCAGGTTATCCACTCCTCCTCCGCCCTTGGTAGTGGGTGATCAAGAAGAATATGAAGTCCGTTCTATCATGGACTCCAAATTATCCAGAGGTGTCTTGTCCTATCTCGTTGACTGGAAGGGTTATGGTCCCGAGGAACGTTGTTGGGTTCCTGCTGACCGGGTCCATGCGCCCCGTCTTATCCGGTCATTTCACAACCGCTTTCCTCTTAAGCCGGGTCCTTCCCGCCCGGTGCGCGGTCTTCGAGTGGGGGGTACTGTTGCGGTCACCGGCCCGCCGAGCCTCACGGCCGTGCCCGACCGGCACGACCGCACCGACTACACAAGCTTACCTGCTCATCGGCGAGCCAGGAACCGCGCACATAGTTCTTCCGGGCATCACGCCCGAATCCAATATGGCGCCGACCACGTGGTCGCGTCTATGGAAAGCCCCGCCCCCGAGAATTATACTAACGTGTGCGTGACGTCACGACGTCAACGCACACGCACGTTCTGGGGTCAGAGGTCGCACTCTGACCAATCATAGCTTAGAGAGGGGTATTTAAACCCCTAATTCACCCCAGTACTTTGCCATGTCGTGGTTTCAGTTTCCTGGTTTCCTGAAAGTGCTATTCTCGTGTTTCTGATTTCCTGGTATCCTGATCCTTGGCGTTTCCCTGGTTATTCTGATCTCTGGTTTCCCTGACTTGGCTTGTCTTATCGGTATTGAGTATTTTCTGGCTTCCTTGACCTGGGCTTTACCTTTGACCACTCTCTGTCTCTAGCGTATTAGTCCGGCCATTCTAAGGTCCGGTTTACGCTCTATCCTGTTATTTTCCTTTTCTTACTTATGTATATGTTTACATAGTTTCTGCGTGCTGGACCACATTACTAGTCGTGACACCCACACAGTTAGGTGATGCCGGGACAACCTCATATTGCGGCTCCCAGGATCATTGCAAGGCACGTGAGGGAGCAGAGCAGGAATATTTCTGCTCCCTTTCTTTGTGTCTCTGTTGCACAAAGCCAGAATCATCCTCCACTCTCTCACAAGCAACCGGCCCTCTCCACTCTCCATCCCGCACCTGCATGCTCCCTCTCTGCCTCAAGTGACCAGTTCACAAATTCCAGGCACGAGGAAAAAAATCATGGCGACCTAGTGCCTGGGATTTGTCAAACCCTGAAATAATATATATATATATATATATATATATATATATATATATACATACATATATACAAATAGATGGCTGCACTCATGGTTTTAAAAGTCCAAAGTTTATTGAAGAATAATTAAAACATCAGCGATCAACGTTTCAGTCCTACTTGAAGGACTTTCATCAGGATCATGATCCTGATGAAAGTCCTTCAAGTAGGACTGAAACGTTGATCATGATCCTGATGAAAGTCCTTCAAGTAGGACTGAAACGTTGATCGCTGATGTTTTAATTATTCTTCAATAAACTTTGGACTTTTTTTTTTAAATTATTTATTTTTGAGGGTTTTCAAGCAAAGAACTCAAGATACAACATGTGCATAAAAGAATAGTATGTAACAAGATACATATGTGAGGATTATTACGGTATTCCAAGTTGCACAGGTGCCACGTCTACACAATTTTAATTTTATTAGTCAAGTTCGGTTAAGTCCCCTAGCCTGTGCGGAGCAAGTCTGTGGTAATGTCATGGGGCATTTGGGTGGGATGCTTGATGTACCCTGTCAGAGGACATGGAGTGCCATGCGTAACCTAGGGTAAGTGCGTCAGGGGTCGGGGATGTTAAGATAGTGCGGCCTGTGGATACCCATGGCCTTTTGCATTCTTTATGTCCGGTCCCTGACCGTCAGGTGGTTCGCTTCCCTCGCAGTTGTTGTCGGTTAAGCAGGGGCTGGGGGGGGGGGGGGGGGGATGATGTCGCTTAGGTCGTGTCGTAGGCTGTCCGCTTACGGAGCCAGGATGAGATTGTATCTCCTAATCTGAGGTAAAATAAAAGTAACGTAAAAGGAACAGGAACATAAACGTTGTAACATGTGACTACTATAACAGAGAGTCCCGTAGTTGTGCTTAGTAGCCGGTATATGCTATGGGCCTACCAGGCCTCCAACTGGGTGTTGTAGTGCATATTGCAAAGTACATTATGACACGTCTTAGAGGTGGATATCTGTTCAGCTCAGGTTGGTAAGTCTGCAGCTCTCGGCAGCGTTCCTCTGGGCACAAAGGGTGTGATGTCTGCGACGTTCCACTGTGGACGGGTGTCCGTGATGCTCGCCGGCGCTGGAAGGCCCAGTGTTTGGAAGAAGATTGGAGCCTCTGAGACCCTTGTCAGGAGGTGCGTCTTACCAGCATGGTCTACCATCAGCCTGTGGGGACCCCATTTATATGGGATGGAGTTCTCTCGGAGGTGCTGCGTGATGTGGTGGAATGTTCTGCGCCACGTGATAGTGTGTCTTGATAAGTCTCTGTATAGCGTTAAGCTTGCACCTTCAAAGGAGATCGTGGGGGTGTCTCTTGTTGCACCCATAAGGGCCCCCCGGTCTGAGTCCCGAACTAGTTTAAGCAGCACATCCCGTGGTGCATCCTGTGGTGCTTTTGCGGCCTTAGGGAGACGGAAGCAGGAATCTATTCCGACCTGTTTCGCCTGTTTTGGGAGCAGCAGCGTGGCTATGAACCGTCTGCAGTAATGTGGTAGTTCTCCTGCGTTGGTTGTTTCAGGTACCCCCCGTATGCGCACATTCCGTGCCTTAGCTTTATCTTCCATGCCTGCTAATTGTGCTGTCAATGTATTGCACTGTTTCTGTAGGGATCCTAAAGTTGCTTCCGTAGCAGTTTGTGCCACTTTGGTGCTTCTCACAGCCTCCTCTGCTGAGGTTACCCTGCCTGCAAGCGTGGTAATGTCCCCCCTAACAAGTGCCATATCGGCGTCAAACATTGCCCTTATGTCCTGCATCATAGCTTTGATATCAGCTTTTGTGGAAGGTGCCAGGTCGCCTAAGTCTGTTGGCTGCAGAGGCTGACACTGTACCTTATGATGTGCAGGCAGGGGGTCTGGCATGCTGTCTTCGTCCGAGGACTGCAAGGTATAGGCCTCAGCCGGCGCCATGTTGGTCGGGCGCATGTAAGCGCCGATATCTTTGGATCCGGAGCCCGGGTCTGGTCTGTGTTTTTTATTTTTCTTCCCCATGGTCTGGGGCGAGTAGGGAGTAGTGTTCTCCGGACTCCGACGGTAATTTTGTCGCCGAAATAGCCGTTTTATCCGGACGGCGCTCGGAGCAGCAGTGAGTTGCGACCTTCCCGTTCAGAAGCTGGCTCCGCCCCCCAACTTTGGACTTTTAAAACCGTGAGTGCAGCCATTTATTTGGATTTTTTTGGATATCAAAGCTGTTTTTTGGCTGGCACTCGGTTATCAAGGGATGTTTGAGTGTGAGTGCAGGAGTAATTTTGTCTTTATATATATATATATATATATATATATATATATATATATATACATATACATTTACATATATACACTGCTCAAAAAAATAAAGGGAACACAAAAATAACACATCCTAGATCTGAATGAATTAAATATTCTTCTGAAATACTTTGTTCTTTACATAGTTGAATGTGCTGACAACAAAATCACACAAAAAAAAATGGAAACCTATTTTTTTCAAGCCATGGAGGCCTGCATTTGGAGTCACACTCAAAATTAAAGTGGAAAAACACACTCCAGTCACACGAGGTCTAGCATTGTCTTGCATTAGGAGGAACCCAGGACCAACCGCACCAGCATATGGTCTCACAAGGGGTCTGAGGATCTCATCACGGTACCTAATGGCAGTCAGGCCCCCCCAAAGAAATGCCACCCCACACCATTACTGACCCGATGCCAAACCGGTCATGCTGGAGGATGTTGCAGGCAGCAGAACGTTCTCCATGGTGTCTCCAGACTCTGTCACATCTGTCACATGTGCTCAGTGTGAACCTGCTTTCATCTGTGAAGAGCACAGGGCGCCAGTGGCAAATTTATTAATCTTGGTGTTCTCTGGCAAATGCCAAACGTCCTGCACGGTGTTGGGCTGTAAGCACAACCCCCACCTGTGGACCTCGGGCCCTCATACCACCCTCATGGAGTCTGTTTCTGACAGTTTGAGCAGACACATGCACATTTGTGGCCTGCTGGAGGTCATTTTGCAGTGCTCTTGCACAAAGGCGGAGGTAGCGGTCCTGTTGCTGTGTTGTTGCCCTCCTATGGCCTCCTCCACGTCTCCTGATGTACTGGCCTGTCTCCTGGTAGCGCCCCCATGCTCTGGACACTACGCTGACAGACACAGCAAATCTTCTTGCCACAGCTTGCATTGATGTGCCTTCCTGGATGGGCTGCACTACCTGAGCCACTTGTGTGGGTTGTAGACTCCGTCTCATGCTACCACTAGAGTGAAAGCACCGCCAGCATTCAAAAGTGACCAAAACATCAGCTAGGAAGCATAGGAACTGAGAAGTGGTCTATGGTCACCACCTGCAGAACCACTCCTTTATTGGGGGTGTCTTGCTAATTGCCTATAATTTCCACCTGTTGTCTATCCCATTTGCACAACAGCATGTGAAATTGATTGTCACTCAGTGTTGCTTCCTAAGTGTACAGTTTGATTTCACAGAAGTGTGGTTGACTTGGAGTTACATTGTGTTGTTCAAGTGTTCCCTTTATTTTTTTGAGCAGTGTATTTTGCTGTATACTGATAGGTACATTTTCCTATTATTTGATTATTTGGTAAACACATCAAGTGAAAAGAAGTAACCAATAGAGGGGAAAAAGGAGGGGGGGGGGGATCAACATTTAGTAGCTGTCCCATCAGTTATCTTTTTTTTTCAGAACCATCATCTCTTTTTTTAGCATAAGGACCAGAACTCTAAAACAAAAATCTAATTAAACTGTTCGTCTATTGTCCATTTAGTTTTTTTGTTATATTTCCACGTGTAGATTAGGAGTTATAGCATTGGAAAGACCCACCGGTTATCCAGAATTCTGGTGAATTGAAATTTATTTCAAGCCAAATGCACAAAAATATATTCCACTGTTCATTTTATCTTTCCTTCTTTCATTTACACTAATCTCCCACCCCTTTAAAAATTAGTTTGCCACATCTTTTCTGTGCTCGCCCTGTGGCAGATCGCCTGCCACCTGACTGGATACCTCCGACAATCATGCTTCCTAGTATCACCGAGTACTATAAGCACCGCACCAGACACAATAACCACCGTAGCCCCTCTTAGTAGCCACAGCTTGGCTGGGATTTCGCCGTCCCTTCCCATCCTGGACCAACCGCTGGATCCAGCTCCCAGTGGGAAGACCAGTATAGCAGTATAGCAGTAAGAGCAGTATAGCTACCCCTCCCCCCACGCATAATCCAAGGCTTAGTGCTTAGAAGTAGTCTGTTTAATCCAGCCAACTGCCTCACTTATATACAAAATCTGAGCACAGTGAAATGCCTAAAACACACCCACAACATGCCCAAGAAATACAGTGTCACCATGACTCAGCAAAACAATACAAAATATGAAAACACATAAAAAATACACATTTCCCACATAGGAACCCCTACAGTCTATACATCCCTGGATAGCCTTGATCTGAGTGCCCAAGTTCTCCAAATAGTGCTCAGATCCATGCAGTCTAGGGGAAACGCCACTTTGTGGAAGTTCTGACTGGCCGCACACATAGTCCTATGGCCAAAACAGTTCCATGAATTCAGGGGTAGCGGCTGGTCCCTTGTGGAAGTTCCATGTGAAAGAAATACCAAACGCACACTCTGGCTTATAGGTAGCGTTTGTTCGTATGGTTCATACGAACAAACCTACCGAATGGCGCTCTCCTGACATGGATGTGAAAGAAGCAGGCGTTCGTCAAATTTCAGCGGTGTTCGGGAGTAAACATGTCCGATTTTAGTTCCATGAGATCGACGCCCAAACACCAGTGCCTGCATTCTCGCGTACAAGATGGCCGCCAATACAGTTTTCACGCGTTCGTGCTTACAAACGGTAGCCACCCAGCCGCACAATTAGAACCCAAACTGATTGAAGTGTCAGGAGAGGTTAACAAGGGTCAATAAGCTCAGAAGTGGTCCACAGTTCATGGGTTGGTTCGGTTCCCGAACAGTCCATGGGAATCTCACAAACCAAGTCTTTTATAAGCCTTTGAGCATGGCCCATATTCCTGAGACAGGAGGCTGGCAAGCAGGCTCCTCCAGGAGCCCGTGGCGAGGTCCCGTTCACCACAATCCCTATTTATCTTTTCCAGTTTAGTAGACTTCAAGGAAGACTCAATGCCTCTTGTCCACTGCTCTCACATTCCTTTCCACACTTTCCCAATTTCACTTTCCCTATTGTTGTCTTTTTCTTTCTGTACTCTTTTACAATTGCTTGTCTTTGTTTTCTGGCTCTCTTCCCCTTTGCTCTTTCCTTCTCTCTTTAGTGTCCCCAATGATTTCTCCTACATTTCCACTGCTATACATCTATTATAACTCCACATTTTCATATAATCTCTTTTATCTTTCGCTTTGCATATCACTCCATCGCCCTTCCATATTGTATTTAGCATTTACCGCTACCTTCACATTTGTATATTTTCTGTTGTTTTGTGTCACCCTTGTACACCAGTAAAGTGCTACATGAGGACATGATGTAATATCTTGATTCCTCTTGGTCAATTATGAATGGCTCCATGAACACATGATACAGATATGTATATCCATGACTTTGGGCACACTTCTTTATTCTGGGGTAGACCCAGCCAAACACAGGCAGCAACATTATATTTACTTAAATATATTTACAAGAAACATTTTGTTTTCTCTTTCTCTATTTTTTTTATGTGGTATTGGAATGGTGGGAGCTGCATGAGTAACAGCATATTTGTTTTTAATTTTAGTTCCCTGCGGTCCACCTCCAAGATATCCAGAGTTTGAACTTCAAGGCATGTTGCAAGAATCGTATCCTCCTGGTACAACAGTGACTTTTACTTGCAGACCTGGTTACAGTCGTCAAGGTTCTATTAAAAAAGTATGTGCTGATGGCATCTGGGAATTTATAGCTCGCGGAGTATGTAAAAGTAAGTATGTTTGTTGAAAATCAAGGGAATGTGCATCTTCAAAACAAACATTAATACAGAGATTAGTTTTATTATTTCAGAATTATTACACTAAGGTGCTTTATTTATTTTTTAGGGATATCATGTGGCCACCCTGGAGATATCGAATTTGGTACATTTGACCTGAAGGAAGGGGAGGGATTTGTATTTGGTGCTGTAGTAGAATACTCCTGTGATGAAGGGTGAGTACAATAAAACTGGTTATTCAATACAAGGTGAACTCTGTGTAAGAAAAGAAACAATATTAAAGTGCACTGCACACGACAAATATGAGTTAGTGTCTGTCTGTAGTTATTAACATGTTATATACACATCGTACTAGCCCAATTGCAAGCATATGCATAGATTAACCCATTAAGAACCTATAAAATTTCAGGTCATCACAATCTAATCAGTGAATAAGAGTAAAAAACAAGAATTACATGTTTGGCTCTATTATGAGAAACTATGACGTTAACTCTCCATCATTGTAAAGTCATAAAATATATATAATATATATAAAAAACCAAGAAAGGTATGGTGGGGAAAAAATCTGATTGAAAATCCCTGAAGTCTGTGGATAGTCAATAAAATGTTGAACAAAGATCTGCACACCAGTGGTTCACTGGCTTTGCATCTTTTCCCAAGTTGTGTTTCAAAGCTGTTGTATACAGCAAACACAGACTCTAAGAAATCCATGTTTAAAATGGAATGAGGCAAAAATTTGATTCTTCCAGAATCCTTTGCGGTAGTAACAGCATTGTAAATTTGTGATTTCTGTGGGAAAAACAAGTCTTATGGCTTGACTGTTGTGGAGATCTATTTTTAACATTGTATTGACTATAAATATATATATATGGTCATATTTTTAAACTTGCATATAAGTCTCTCATTCAGGACTAATCTTGAAAAAAATTCACAAATTTGGATTTCTTTTCAATTGGAAATAATATGTACATTTATTGTTCTTTAGCGTGAAATCGTGTGAACGTTTAAGCGCTTAACAATTAAAGTGAATAGCAGCTCAAAAACATGCTTGTGTGTGAAAACCCTTATACCCACACACAAATTAACATACAATTGTGATATAAGTGAAGGGCGAAAGTAAAGCACTAAAAAAAACATGAATATGCAGCTTACCCTTATAAAAATTGTAAATCACAGATATACATCAAATACATAAAAAGGGAAAGAACTCAAAAATATACGTATTACAGTTGGTAGTGTACATAGAACTCATTAAAATAGATGGTGATAAAATCCACTCACATGGGTCAGAACCCGTAACTACTGGCTCAATAAACAGCACTTCTATGCATTTAAGGTAGCATACCACCTCCCATAAAAAAGGTTTTACAAATACATATGTAGGATAAAACAGAAATAAGACTCCAATGGTTCCGGATATACTGACTTTTCATTTACAATATCGCTTACATTTCTTTTTTTTTTTTTTTAAATTCTTTATTTTTAACAAGGTTGAACACCATTACAAACAATATTAATACAAACATCACATATCTGACTTATTCATGGGTTTAGGCATGTAAAAGGTACGATATACAAAATAAAACACAAGTGTTTAGCAAGATTGATAGCTTATTCGGCAAATCGTCCTTGAATCGTTCCAGATATGTGAGCGGTGTCCTTCCAATTTTCAATATATATAAAAATCAAGGAGATCTGGTATGGCTATCCTGCCAGAAGTAGAGGTTCATAGGTCAAAGCTTACTAACACATAATAGCAGAGCCTCCAAAATATCTGAGAATCCTGCCCCTCCCCGGTGTCTGGGGGTGCTAAATGGTGTGATTATATGCAGTGATCGGTAATCCGTGCTATAGTGACCCTATCCAAACAGTACAGGGGCGGGGTTCATTAAATCGTGGTGGATGTAGTGTAGCCATACACATGAATATTAAAGGAAGTAGAAGACATAGAGGAACTTGAACTAGGAATATGAAAGAAAATGGGGAAAGAAAAGAGAAAAAAGAGAAGAGTCAGAAGGGGAGGAGGGGGACGGGAAGGGGGGGGGGAAGAGATGGGAAAGATGTGTGGGAGGATCACTTACATTTCTTAAGCTCACCTTGTTCAGAGCCCTCAAATCCTAGCTCTGGGGTTAAATACCTGTTGCAAATTTAGGAGTTTTCAAACAACAAAAAACCTCTGGAACCAAAAATTACACAGGAACATCAATAGTGCTGGGCAATAAAAGGTGTATTAACCAAATAAAAAACAGCTTAAAACAGATTACAATCAAAACAATTCAAAATAAAGTCCATATAGTGGGTACCTAAACGCGTTTCGCTCAATTGAGCTTCCGCAGTCGACTGTATCATGGATCCAGAAGTAGTCCATATTTAAAGGTTGTCTCCAGATTTCATTTATGGTCAACCTTTTATTGTCCATCGCTATTGATGGTCCTGTGTGGTTTAGTAATCATTAGTAAAAGCAATTCTGAAGGATTTTCCAGCATGTGAATGCTATTAATACATTAAATGCATAAACATTGTATATCGAGCCAATGAGCAGTAAATGCATTAATCTTGTATATCAAGTCAATGAGCAGAAAATACATATACTTGATATATCAAGCCAATGAGCAATCAATACATAAAATTGATATATCATACTAATGAAAAGTAAATGCATACACTTGGTATATCATGCCAATAAGCAGTACATGCATACACTTTGTATACCATGCCAATGAGCAGTAAATGTATAATTTCAATACATCATGCCAACGAGCAGTAAATGCATAAACCTTGTAGATTATGCCAAAGAACAGTAAATTCATAACATGTGTATATCATGCCAGTGAGCCATATGTGCCTCCAAAAAGCCTTGCAGTCATGGGCGTAGGAAGCGGGGGGGACGGGGGGGACGGACCCCCCCCAGGAAATAATGCGGGGGGGACAGGTATGCTGAAATCCCCCCCAGGTTAGGACTAGGAAAAGAGAAGTCCGACTGTCCGAGGAGTCTAGGAGACGGTCGGAGTGCTGACACCGCGGCGCTGATGACATTTCGGTGCATTCGGATTCGGCTTCCGAATGCACCAGTGTACCTGTTACACACGAACAGGCGGAACCGCGTGATCGGCACTCCGGGGTCTCCTTCCGGTTTCAGTGTGGCACGGGCGGAATGTGCTGCAGACGCACAGCACATGTCTGAACTCCAGTGGCAGCCTGTCAGGGAGGAACCTTGGCTTCAACTGAGTTGAATCAACTCCAACTCTCCAAGCAAAGCTGCTGGCTCACCTGCACTGCTGGGACCACTGAGACACAGCCTGGGTAAGTAATGTTTATAATGATGCTGTGTTAATTAAATAATGTGTAAATATTAGCAATAATTGTGTTAATTAGTAATGTGTAAATATTAGCAATAATTGTGTTAATTAGTAATGTGTAAATATTAGCAATAATTGTGTTAATTAGTAATGTGTAAATATTAGCAATAATTGTGTTAATTAGTAATGTGTAAATATTAGCAATAATTGTGTTAATTAGTAATGTGTAAATATTAGCAATAATTGTGTTAATTAAATAATGTGTAAATATTAGCAATAATTGTGTTAATTAGTAATGTGTAAATATTAGCAATAATTGTGTTAATTAAATAATGTGTAAATATTAGCAATAATTGTGTTAATTAGTAATGTGTAAATATTAGCAATAATTGTGTTAATTAGTAATGTGTAAATATTAGCAATAATTGTGTTTTGTGTAGCATTAGCAATAATATACTGTTTTATGTAGCATGGTAATTCCTGTTGCTTCTCAAGACTAGTGGCCCCTATTCTAACAATATATAAAAAAAACCATTATATTATATAGCATTTTTCTCCCCTGTGACTGTAAAACACAATGCAGTTTAGCCCATACTTTGTTTTTTTAGTAATGCTATACCGGTTAATTTTTACTGCTGCTATACCGGTTAATTTTTACTGCTGCCATGTGGGTTTATTTTTACTGCTGCTATATGTCGGTTAATTTTTACTGCTGCTATACCGGTTAATTTTTACTGCTGCTATACCGGTTAATTTTTACTGCTGCCATGTGGGTTTATTTTTACTGATGCCATGTGGGTTTATTTTTACTGATGCCATGTGGGTTTATTTTTACTGATGCCATGTGGGTTTATTTTTACTGATGCCATGTGGGTTTATTTTTACTGCTGCTATATGTCGGTTTATTTTTACTGCTGCTATACCGGTTAATTTTTACTGATGCCATGTGGGTTTATTTTTACTGCTGCTATACCGGTTAATTTTTACTGCTGCTCTACCAGTTTATTTTTACTGCTGCTATACCGGTTAATTTTTACTGCTGCTATACCAGTTTATTTTTACTGCTGCTATACCGGTTAATTTTTACTGCTGCTATACCAGTTTATTTTTACTGCTGCTATACCGGTTAATTTTTACTGATGCCATGTGGGTTTATTTTTACTGATGCCATGTGGGTTTATTTTTACTGCTGCTATACCAGTTTATTTTTACTGCTGCTATACCAGTTTATTTTTACTGCTGCTATACCGGTTAATTTTTACTGCTGCTATACCGGTTAATTTTTACTGCTGCCATGTGGGTTTATTTTTACTGCTGCTATATGTCGGTTAATTTTTACTGCTGCTATACCGGTTAATTTTTACTGCTGCTATACCGGTTAATTTTTACTGCTGCCATGTGGGTTTATTTTTACTGATGCCATGTGGGTTTATTTTTACTGATGCCATGTGGGTTTATTTTTACTGATGCCATGTGGGTTTATTTTTACTGCTGCTATATGTCGGTTTATTTTTACTGCTGCTATACCGGTTAATTTTTACTGATGCCATGTGGGTTTATTTTTACTGCTGCTATACCGGTTAATTTTTACTGCTGCTATACCAGTTTATTTTTACTGATGCCATGTGGGTTTATTTTTACTGATGCCATGTGGGTTTATTTTTACTGCTGCTATACCGGTTAATTTTTACTGATGCCATGTGGGTTTGTTTTTACTGCTGCTATACCGGTTAATTTTTACTGATGCCATGTGGGTTTGTTTTTACTGCTGCTATACCGGTTAATTTTTACTGCTGCCATGTGGGTTTATTTTTACTGCTTCTATACCGGTTAATTTTTACTGATGCCATGTGGGTTTATTTTTACTAATGCTATATGTCGGTTTATTTTTACTGCTTCTATACCGGTTAATTTTTACTGGTGCCATGTGGGTGTATTTTTACTAATGCTATATGTCGGTTTATTTCTACTAATGCTATATGTCGGTTAATTTTTATTAATGCTATATGTCGGTTAATTTTTACTGATGCTATCAGAGCATCAGTAAAAATCAACTAACATTTCAGCATTGCTTGATTTGTTGATTTTTACTAATGCTATGTGGGTTGATTTTTACTGCTGGATAGTGCTCTTCAGATTACCCTCTCTGGATTGCTTTAAAGGACCACTATAGTGCCAGGAAAACATACTCGTTTTCCTGGCACTATAGTGCCCTGAGGGTGCCCCCACCCTCAGGGTCCCCCTCCCGCCTGGCTCTGGGGAGAGGAAACACTTACCTTTTATTCCAGCGCCGGGCGGGGAGCTCTTCTCCTCCTCTCCTCCCATTCGGCTGAATGCGCACGCGCGGCAAGAGCTGCACGCGCATTCAGCCGGTCTCATAGGAAAGCATTATCAATGCTTTCCTATGGACGCTTGCGTGCTCTCACTGTGATTTTCACAGTGAGAATCACGCAAGCGCCTCTAGCGGCTGTTAAAGAGACAGCCACTAGAGGCTTTGAGGGCTGGATTAACCCATTTCTAAACATAGCAGTTTCTCTAAATGGGTTAACCCTAGCTGGACCTGGCACCCAGACCACTTCATTAAGCTGAAGTGGTCTGGGTGCCTGGAGTGGTCCTTTAATAGTTTGATTTATTGGCTTGAGATACGGATCTGCATAAGTGAGGTGGGAGGGAGGGAGTGGAAAGCTAGGCTTTCCTATTCAGGCAGCACTGGGAGCGCTACCTGCAAGGGAGAATGTCATTACATCTGTCACCAGTGCGCTGTGTGCTAAGATGACAGATGTATTTTATGCCTAGAACAGTTCCAGACTGCCTAAGTCACGTATGCCGGCTGCCGGGGGGGGCAACTAGCAGTAATTCTGGAACACGCACTAGGTTAAAGATGCTATGTCAGAAAATGGGCTAGATATAATAAACAAATTATTGTAGAGAAACTAAAAAGTTAATGTTATTCTTAAATCTTTTGTTATCATTCAGTATTATCATTCTTCTTTATAATTTGTCTTTTCTAGAACCTTAGTTTATGCTTAAAAGTCAGTTTGAGTGAAGAAAGTCAGAATGGATATCCGCAAGTTTTTTACAAAGCCTAGTAAAGCAAATACATCCTCATCAAGCTCAGAAGCATGTCAACAAAAAGAGATCACTAAATCACCAGTCAGGCATCATTTTGTTGAGCCAGAAAAGGAATATGCTGAGACAGTGTCTTTAGAAGCAGTTGGCCTCATGAGTGACTCAAGTAGTGATGGTGAGGAAGACCATGCGTGTGGTCCTGCAATCAAAACTGTAGAAGATGTTCATAGTAAATCTAAAACCTACACGAAAGGAAAATGCATTTATCTTCCAGCTGATGATGAGAAAACATTACGAGCGGCAGTGGTACCAAATCAACCAGACTACAAAACAATTCCAGCTCAGACCATTGTAACGCAAAAGGCAAAGAAGCGTGTTCTACATTTTCAAGAGTGCTGGTTCCAAAGCTTTCCATGGCTGCACTATAGTTTTACTCTTGAAGGGGTACTATGTTTCTACTGTGCTAAAGCAGCTGTCCTGAATCTGACTCAACTCGAAAAGAACACTGAGCCAGCATTTGTGTGTGTAGGCTTTAAAAATTGGAAAAAAGCTATTGAAAAGTTTAAAAAACATCAGAGTTGTTCTGCTCATACATATTCCATGAAGCAACTATTGCATCATAAAGATTCGCAACCCATTAATACTCAGCTTTCACTACAAATTCAACAGCAACAGAATGATGCATGGCTGTGTCTCATCAAGATAGTACAAACAATAGCCCTGTTGGCAAAACAAGGTCTCCCTCTTCGTGGCCATGAAGACAATGATGGCAATTTTAAACAGTTTCTGCTTGCACGAGCAGATGATGTGTCTTATCTAAAAAATTGGATATCACACAAAGCAGAATACATGAGTCCCGACATTCAAAATTAGATTTTGAAGTTATTGTCTCACACCGTATTACGCCTTATTCGGAAACAGATTGGGAATAATGCCTTTGCAATTATTGTTGATGGCACACAAGATATATCTGGTCAAGAACAAGAAAGTTTCTGTATCCGCTATGTTGATGAAGACTTGTACCCACATGAGGACTTCATAGGCCTATATCAAGTTGATGAAACAAGTGGATCTGCAATCGCACAGATTGTCAAGGATGCTTTATGCCGTAATGGGCTTTGTATGTCAATGTTGAGAGGGCAAACATATGATGGAGCTTCAAATATGGCTGGTAAATATCATGGTGCCCAGGCATTAATCAAGCAAGAACAACCACTTGCCATTTATGTCCATTGCGGTGCACATTGCACAAATTTAGTTATTCAGGCCGCAGCACATCAATGTCCAATAATGGAAGATGCACTTATGTGTGTGCAAGATCTTGGCAAACTCTTTGGGCAATCTATGAAATGTAGAAACACATTTTCAGAAATTGTGCATCGTGAAGCTGAAGGGCCTATTAAAGTCTTGCATATTAAACCATTGTGCCCAACACGCTGGACTGTTAGAGTGAAGCCTGTGAAAAAAGTTCTGGATAATTACCAGCTGATTTTGGAAACACTTGAAGAAATTGCAAATACCAGAAGTAGTGGAGATATAAATCCACGTGCACGTGGCCTACTACAACAGTTTAGGCAAGGGAAAACTCTACTAGGTCTTCAAATCTCTCTTAGCGTCATGGAGATCTTAGAATGCCTGAATGTAGCCTTGCAAGGCAGAGAACAAACTATATCAGGACTTTTAGCAAGTGTACAACGGACCCATGATGCTATACAAAAGTTACGATGTGACACGTCCTTTGAAAGAGTTCTTGCTACCACTATTAATTTAGTGGAAAAATACCAGCTAAAAGAGGTTACTGTACCAAGACAACCTAACATTCCTAAACGTCTTCAACATGGGCCAACTGAACAATTTCATGCAAAGACTGTGAAGGAATACTATTGTCCTCAATATTTCCAAATAATGGATATTATATTGACACAGTTAATGCAGCGCTTTGACCAAGAAGGCTTACTTGTATATGAAAAACTGGAAAATTATCTGTTAACAGGACAAGCTAGTGATGTTCTTCCCCAGTATCCAGAGATTGAATATCATCTTCTCTCTGCCCAGATAACCACCTTATCAAGTGTTTACAAGTACACTTCAGTCTCTGAGGTTGTAGACATTTTGCGAAAGATGCCTGCCAGAGAAAGATGCTTTTTCTCTCAAGTAGAAAAAATTGTCAGAATCCTAATAACTATTCCTGCTTCTTCCTGTGAAGCTGAGAGAAGTTTTAGTGCACTGCGTAGATTAAAAACCTGGTTAAGGTCCACAATGACCCAGAAACGTTTGAACCATGTTGCTATATGCAACATCCATAGAGACATAATGGATAAACTAGACATTGAAGCCATAGCAAAGGAATTTGCAATGTGTTGTGATCGCCGCAAAAAAGTTTTTGGATTTTAAAAACTTGTGTTCTTTAATGTGTGAGCTGGCAGTGGCAGGCACATATTTACAGGAACAGCTACCTTGCACCTAGTTAGCTGAAGTACGCTGCAGTGGTTGTGGTGCTTGGAGGTTCTCACCCTGTCTGCAGTTAGAAAATTGTTTCTATTTATATAGTTATAGTATTTAATTGTATTTATACAGTATCTTTTGAGAATATTGGGTCTATTTATATAGTTATAGTATTTAATTGTATTTATACAAGATCTTTTGAGAATATTGTTTCTATTTATATAGTTTTAGTATTTAATTGTATTTATACAAGATCTTTTGAGAATATTGTTTCTATTTATATAGTTATAGTATTTAATTGTATTTATACAGGATCTTTTGAGAATATTGGGTCTATTTATATAGTTATAGTATTTAATTGTATTTATACAAGATCTTTTGTTTTGTTAAAATCAGGCAATAGTGCATTACTTAAAGTATTATTACCACTAGTTTTAAGTGGAATAACTGAAATATATGCCAAACGTTTGGTTAATTTCTGTGACCTGATAAATAAAGAACTGTTCCTTTTGCATATTTTTTTGTTGTGAGATATTTCACACACACACACACACACACACACACACACACACTCTTAAAATTTAACGTTATGAACAACTCCCAGTTTACTGAATAAGAATATACCCGGCGAGCAAAAAATGCTGTCCCCCCCAGATTTTTGTGGGTTCCTACACCCATGCTTGCAGTGCTATCTGTGTCCCCAAACAGCCTGCCAGTGCATCCATCTGCCACCAGCCTCTCACTGCCATCTCTCTGATCCCAGCCTCTCTGTGCAATTGCTCTCCCCTCAACAGCTCTGTGCCATCTCTCTTCCCTTAACATATCTGACTGTGCCATCTCTATGCCCCCAGCAACTTGCTCAGGCACCCTGATTGCATCCTCCGCACTTGCTCAGGCACCCAGATACCTTGCATCCCCTGCACTTACCCCATGATTTTAGATTGCATTCCCTGCACTTACCAAAGGAACCAGCTAGCATCTCCTGCATTTACCCTAGGACCAAGATGGCATCCCTGCACATACCCCAGGACCTAGATGGTATCCCCTGCACATACCTAAGGACCCAGATGGCATTATCATGACCTTCCTCATGTCTAATGGGATGCTGTGTGGCACCTGTGAACTGTGCTGGTACACAGACATCCTGTCTGTCGGCCTTTCTGCACTTTTTACTCATGACCTTTGATTTTCTGAGCATGAGAGACAGGGAGCATGAAAGACAGGCAGACAAGATGCCTATGCACATACACAGTGGATAGGCACCGCACTGCCTTCCCCTCCCCCTCCCCGCAAAGGTGGCTGGCTGGCTAGCTGCCAGACACAAAATATAATAGCAATGCTGCTGAAATATTCTGAATGCCAGTAATGGCTGGATTGCCTGTAAAATCCCCCCAGCACCCTAACCCAGCCCACCCCTGTACACCTGGTACATGAATTGTGTGAGTTTGTCTGTCACTGATTGTGTTTCTGTCTGTCTGTCTTTCTGTCAGGGAGGGTGTGTGTCTGTCAGTGAGTGTCTGTTTCTGTCAGTGAGTGTCTGTTTCTGTCAGTGAGTGTGTGCTTCTGTCAGTGTGAATATGTCTATCAGTGAGTATGTGTGTCTGTCGGTGTGTGTGTCTGTGTGTGTCTGTTAGTGACGGTGTGTGAAACTTTTCACCCATGCTAAAATAATCTCTCAGCCATCCTCAAGCTATACAACTGATATGCACTGCCAAATTGTAGCCCCAAGGAGCCAAAGCGCAGCTTAGCGGAGGAGGGCCTTGACAGGGGTTAGGAGGCGGGCTTAGGAGGAGCCGGCCAGGACTGGGTGGTTGTGGGTAATAGGGCTGGTCTACTTAAATAGGCAGCCATTTTAGGCAGAGCACATTTAATTTCTTACCTAGCCGAGTTTGTGTGCACCCTGGTGTTCACTGCTTTTCTGGGTGAGGTTTTCCCCTTTTTGTCTCCTCTGCAGGGCCATGGAAGACGTGGAGAGGTTGCTGGCTGGAATCCGGACGGCGGCGCTGCGACAGGACGCGGGCTGGGTTCGGGCCCAACTGGACCAGATCCTGACGGCGGCGGCGGAGAGGGATGGCGGCTGAGAGAGGCCACAACGGGCCAGGAGGCCCCCGCGGCGTCTGAGTCCTGGATCGGGACTGGAGGATGGAGGTGTCGGCGGAATGGAGGCCGCGGGCGGAAGCGGCACGTGCAGCAGGCCCGCGGACCCCGTGGTTGAGGCCCCGCCTCCCGCGGCGCGGCCCGGGCCTAGGCGAGGTGCTTCCCGGCGGGTGGCGGCTGCGGAGGCTGACGGTGCGCACCCCGGACCGGGTAGGGTGGCACCCGGCGTGCGGAGGCGTGCGGCTGAAGAACGGCCCTCCCCAGGGCCTGGCCCGTCTGGGATGCAGCCCGGGAGGGCACCCACTACACTGGAGGCCGGGAAGGACGGGGCCCAGGGCAGGACGGCCCGGAGAGGGCCTCTGGCGAGCCGGAAGCAGCAGGCAAGTGCTGGGGATCCTCAAGGGGCCCCCCATGATGTGGCTGGCATTAAGGGTACTCGGGGGAAGGACAGGGCCCAGGCTGTAGGGGACAAGGGGGGTCGGGCTTCCCCTAAGAGACTGGTAGTGGGGGAGGGGGGGCCGGTTAGCCGAGGGCAGAAGGTGGCAGGGGGTGGTCGGGCTGTTTTGGCACAGGGGTCCAGTGGTAGGGTGGCCGGAGAAGGGGAGGTAGGGGAGGTAGGCAGGCAGAGGGCTCTTTCCCCTGGTAGGTCAGGGGGTTTGTCTAGGAGGGCTGGACAGGGGGTAGTGGGGGTTCGGGGGGGGAAGCGTAGGGGCAGTTTTTCAGGGCGCAGTGGGGGTGAGGAGGGTGGGGCCCTTAGTAGTTCAGGGGCTGAGAGGGGGGGGCGTAGGCGGGGTCGGCCCAGTGTTAGGTCGGGTTCCGGGTCTAGCAGTGGGAGTCCCTCCCCAGTTAGGTGCGCTAGGGCCGGTAGGCATTTCGAGAGGCGGCGACGTCGATCTTCATCTAGTGGGTCCGCGGGTGGTAGGGGGGGGTCCCCCAGGCATGGTCGACGGGGGTAGGTTTTAGGTGGTGTCGGTAGGAGTCATAGCCCGCGGGGTGTGGCCCCTGGGAAGCAGCGACAGGACAGCGGGTACCGGGAGGCCTTGGTGGTCGGCAGGCGCTCCCTGGGTCGGGACGGGAGGGCTGCTGGGGAACAGTGCACCCTGCCCAGGACTTCTTCTCCTCATTTCAGGTCACGGAGCCGCTCTTCATCAGTGTGCAGGAGGCACCGGGTGAGCTCCCCGGTTGGCGGGACTTCAGTGGACGTTGCCATTCGTGGAAGCTCAGCAGTTCCCATCGCAGCCCCGAGCGCTTCCGGTTCTGGGGGCTTGGCCGGTGAGTCCAACGGATCATTGCACTCAGACACACTAATACAAACACTACAATCACTGCTCCACTCATTGGGGGTGGGGGGTGATTCAGGGGTGAGCGTTGGGCAGGTGTGGGCGCAGGGGGTAGCGGCTAGTGGGCCTGGGGTGGGGCCCCCGGCGGCGCCGGCACACAGTGTAGAGGCAGGGGCCGCACCCGGCCCTGGAGATGCTGGGAACGAGCGGGCGGAACTGACTGGGGGGGTGTCGGATGCGGCAAGGCAGCACGCATACGTCTCGTTTGCCGGCCCGCTCGGGGTCCACCTTAAACAGGAGGTGAAAGACAAGATCTGGAAGGGGGAGTACTTAGAGATCTTCTCTCTCCTTCCCTTGGAGGAATTTATTGACCTCAAGGAGGAAGATAAAAAAGATGAGAAGAAGGAGGAAGAGGAGAAGCGGAAGAAGTATCGCAAGATACCGAAATCCTTTGGGAACTGGTTAAGGGCGTTTTGCGTCTTGGCCAGCGTGATAGGGGAAAAGTCACCGGGCATCTGCTCTTCCCTATTCTGCTACTTGGACGGGATTTGGGAGGCATACCGCACCTATGGCGGGCTGGCATGGTGGCGGTATGACGAGCAGTTCCGACAGCGGTTGGCGGCTAATCCGGGTATGAGGTGGGACCAGATGGACCTGCCTCTCTGGATGAAGTTGATGACGGCACAGAAGGCGCAGCCCTTTCAGCATGCGGCTGGCGCGAAAGGACAGTCCACCTCGTCGGCCGCCTCGCAAAAGGGACTCTGCTGGCTGTTCAATGAAGGCCAATGCAAATGGGGTGCTTCCTGCCGATTTAAGCATGAATGCTCCGGCTGCGGGGGGGCACATGGGCTGCAGCGCTGCTTCAAGAAAGGTAAGTCCGGGGGATCGGGAGCCGGGTCCGCGGTTGGCGGTGGAGGGGCTTCCGCTGCCCAGGGGACTAACCCCAGTGAGGCTAGACGCGATGGAGCCATGGCTAAGCCGCTACGGTAATAGGGCGGACGCCGAGCTCCTCAGGGCCGGGTTCGGGCAGGGTTTCTATATCCCGTTCCAGGCTAGAGAGAGCATGGGGCACCCGCGCAACCTGAAATCGGTGGCGGAATTTCCAGGGGTGGTGCGGGAAAAGCTGGGTAAGGAAGTTATGTTGGGTAGGATGGCTGGGCCGTTTCCGGTGCCGCCGATGGAGGGCCTTCGGGTCTCCCCTCTTGGTGTGGTCCCTAAGAAGGAGCCCGGGAAGTTTCGGCTCATTCACCACCTGTCGTACCCTAAGGGCGGGTCAGTTAACGATGACATTGATAAGGAGCTGCGCTCGGTCTCTTATGCATCATTCGACCAGGCGGTCGAGCTGGTGAAGAGGGCTGGGCGTGGGGCTCTTATGGCAAAGGTTGACATTGAAGCGGCTTTTCGGCTGCTCCCTGTCCACCCGGCGTGTCATCACCTGCTGGGGTGTTTTTTCGAAGGGGGCTACTATGTGGATTTGTGCCTCCCCATGGGATGCTCCATTTCTTGCTCCTATTTCGAAAAGTTTAGTTCTTTTCTTGAATGGGTGGTGCGGGTTGAGGCCGGGGACAGGGCGGTGGTACATTACTTGGATGATTTTTTCTGTGTGGGGCCGGCTGGCTCCCCGGCTTGCCTGCACCTGCTGAGGACCATCGAATGGGTGGCTGGCCGATTTGGGGTGCCGCTAGCGGCGGAGAAGACGGAGGGCCCGACCGGGTGCCTTAGCTTCTTGGGTTTGGAGATCGATTCCGAGCTGGGGGAATGCCGTCTGCCGCTGTCCAAATTGGAGGCGCTACGGTCCAAAGTGGGTGAGGTGCGGCAGGCGCGTAAGGTGACGCTCCGGCAACTGCAGTCGTTGATCGGGATGCTCAACTTCGCCTGCCGGGTGATCCCTATGGGTAGGGTGTTTAGCCGCAGCTTGTCAGCGGCTACGGCTGGGGCCCGGTCTCCACACCATTTCATACGAGTATCCTCGTCCATGCGGGCTGACTTGGGCGTGTGGGACACCTTCTTGAGGGATTTCAACGGGACGGTGTTCTTCCGACGGGAAGGCGTGTCGACAGCCGAGCTAGAGCTGTTTACTGACGCGTCGGGCAGCGTGGGGTTTGGGGCCTACTTCGGCGGGCAATGGTGCGCAGAAAAGTGGCCGGTGGCGTGGGGGCAGAGCCCCCTCATGCGTAACTTGGCCTTTCTGGAGCTGTTCCCGTTGGTGGTGGCGTTGGCCTTGTGGGGGGCTAGCTTGCGGGACCGGAAAGTGGTCTTCTTCTCGGACAACATGTCAGTGGTGCATGCGGTTAACAACCTGTCCGCAGCGTCTAGGCGTTGTTGCGGCGATTTGTCTTGCTGTGCATGTCTCTTAATGTGGTCTTTCGCGCGCGACATGTACCAGGGTACCTGAACGAGGTGGCTGATGCTTTGTCTCGTTTTCAGTGGACCAGGTTCCGGACGGTGGCCCCGGAGGCGCTGGACGTGGGCCTGGCGTGCCCGGACGAGATGTGGCAGTTAGGAGCGTCATGCTTGGAGGTCTTGTGAAGGCGTCGCTCGCACCGGCCACCTGGGCCGCCTACAGTAAGGTCTGGGGTGCATGGGAGCGTTCCTGGGACGGGCTGGGGAGGCGAGCGTCAGGGGAGCCGCCGCTGGACGCCTTCCTGTGGTTCATCTTCCATTTGTTGGCAAGCGGTGCGTCTCCGGCGGTAATGGACAGAACCATGGCGGCAATGGCCTTTTGGTTCAAGCTCCGTGGGGGGGAGGACCTTACAAAAACTTTTGTTATACGGCAGGCTCTTAAGGGCTACCGAAGGGGACGTAGGGCGCCGGACACTAGGCGCCCGGTGTCGGTACGGGTACTGGGGGGTCTGATTCGGGCCTTGCCTGACATCTGCTTCGATGGGTTTGAAGTGGCTCTGTTTACGGCGGCATTCCTCCTGGCCTTTTTCGGGGCCTTCAGGATTGGTGAGTTGGTGAGTGCCTCACGGTCTGCTTCAGGGGGCATACAGGCAGCGGGGGTTCGCATACTTGAGGGAAAGTTGGTGGTGCACCTGGCCAGGTCCAAAACTGACGTGAAAGGGGCGGGCAGGGATGTGACCCTGGGCTCCCTGCCGGGTTCAGCCTTGTGTCCAGTGGCTGCGGTGGTGCACTACTTGGAGCGGAGGCCGATAGTGGACGGGTCGTTCTTGGTGCATGCGGACGGCTCGTCGCTATCCCGCTTCCAATTCACTAAAGTTTTCCGGAAGGGCTTGGTACGACTGGGGTTGAGTGCGAGCGCCTACGGCACCCACTCATTTCGCATCGGAGCAGCCACAGAAGCTGCGCGCCTGGGACTGGGGGACGACCTGGTCAAGAGGATTGGGAGATGGGAGTCTGTCAGGTTTCGCTCTTATGTTTGTTTAGGCTTATTGGAGTGCTAGCTAGGGCGCTAGTGGGGGGAGTGGGCACTCTGTTGGGCCCGGGGGGTATTTATACTGTTCCTTTTCCTCCTTCCCCAGGTCGTGTTGCTTGGATCGTGGGCCATTCCTTCGTCTTCTGGGCCGCCAGGAGGGCTGCAGCTCGAGCGAAAGGCCAGCAGCTGGGCTTTCCAAAGGACCAGTTGACAATACAATGGCTTGGGTACAGGGGATATTGCTGGAGGGATATATGCGGGGTGGTGTTGCGGAAGGTGGCAAGCGGGGTAAGGCCCGACATGTTGGTACTACATGCGGGGGGCAACGACTTGGGCCTCATTCCGCAGCGGAGGCTAGTGAAGTGGATGAAGCAGGACCTTAACAGGCTGGTTGATCTGCTTCCCGGGGTCATGTTGGTATGGTCGGAAATGGTCCCGCGGCTGCGCTGGAGGCACGCCCGGGACTACGCGGCTTTGGATAGATGCAGGGGCAAAGTTAATAGTTTGATGGCTAGCTTTGTGAGGAAGTTGGGGGGAGTTGTGGTGAGACACGTGGAACTGGAAGGTGGTTTGTCAGGGTACTATCGCCCGGACGGCGTTCACCTGTCAGCGGTGGGCTGGGACCTGCTGAACCTGGGGCTGCAGGAGGGGATGCAAAAGGCACTCTTTCTCCGGGGTGGGGGAGCTCAGACAGCTTAAGGGGTCAAGGTCTGAGCCCGTGGCGGGTTAGGGAGCCGAGGAGGAGGAAATAGGCTCCCATGAGGAACGTCACGGACATGGAAATTGTGGTCACTGGTGGTTGGTAGGTTTCGAGTCCTGGAGGTGGCTCAGAACCTGGTGGGGTAGGGGTATCCGGGTATACCCCTACCGTGGTTATTTATGGTTGGCACTTAAATGGTTATGTTGGAATAAGGTTGAAAATTGTTAAAGATATATTTATGTGTTGGTATGTTGGGGGTCATTGCCCGTTATATTAAAAGAAGGATGCGGTTGCGAGGGCGGAGTATGGGGGCAATGACCCATATTTATATGTTAAATTATTATTATTATATTTATGATTGTTATTATTGATGATAACTTATTATTATTAAACAAATGGTTATAATGGATAATAAAAGCTGTGGACAATTTTACCCATATACCCTAGTGTCAGTGTCTTATTGGGTTAGGGATGTGGGGTTTTGTCCTAGGTTACGACTGCCCATATGGCGACTATACACCTGTCATGTAGCCCCAAGGAGCCAAAGCGCAGCTTAGCGGAGGAGGGCCTTGACAGGGGTTAGGAGGCGGGCTTAGGAGGAGCCGGCCAGGACTGGGTGGTTGTGGGTAATAGGGCTGGTCTACTTAAATAGGCAGCCATTTTAGGCAGAGCACATTTAATTTCTTACCTAGCCGAGTTTGTCCCGCCCACCCTCCCTTGGGTTTTTTGTTTTTTTAAGATCACTAATGGTTTCCCGTTTTGTCACAGCGGCGGGTTAGGGAGCCGAGGAGGAGGAAATAGGCTCCCATGAGGAACGTCACGGACATGGAAATTGTGGTCACTGGTGGTTGGTAGGTTTCGAGTCCTGGAGGTGGCTCAGAACCTGGTGGGGTAGGGGTATCCGGGTATACCCCTACTGTGGTTATTTATGGTTGGCACTTAAATGGTTATGTTGGAATAAGGTTGAAAATTGTTAAAGATATATTTATGTGTTGGTATGTTGGGGGTCATTGCCCGTTATATTAAAAGAAGGATGCGGTTGCGAGGGCGGAGTATGGGGGCAATGACCCATATTTATATGTTAAATTATTATTATTATATTTATGATTGTTATTATTGATGATAACTTATTATTATTAAACAAATGGTTATAATGGATAATAAAAGCTGTGGACAATTTTACCCATATACCCTAGTGTCAGTGTCTTATTGGGTTAGGGATGTGGGGTTTTGTCCTAGGTTACGACTGCCCATATGGCGACTATACACCTGTCAAGTATATATGTACAAACACAAGGGTTATCCCCTATCAGTTCTGCAGACACACTCCTGTTCCCACTAATTGGGAACTCAAGCACTTCGGTGCTCTCTCTTTTTTCCAAATAGTATATATGCACAGAAATCCCACTTAAAACAAGACCATTACCTTTCCCAATCACTGCAGGCATTGCGGAATGCAGCAAAGGTGTGTCTTTAAGTCAGTGAGTGTGTGTCTATTAGTGAATTTGTTTGTGTCTGTCAGTGATTGTGTTTGAGTGTCAGTATGTGTGCCTGTCACTGAGTGTGTGTGTGTGTCAGTGATTGTGTGTGTCTGTCTGTCAGTGAGTGTGTTTCAAATCAGTGAGATCATGTGTCTGTCATTGAGAGTGTGTCTGCCAGTATGCATCTGTCAGTTTGTCTCTTTCAGTGAGAGTGTTTAGAAAAATGAGTTGGGCTTATAGATTGAGAGGTGGAGTTGTTGCACAGAAACATGCATATTTGGACATTTGCAAAGGGGAGGAGTTAGTAAGCTGACTACATCCACATTGGGGCACCAAGAAAATTTCTTCACCCAGGCGTCTGTGACCATAAGATAGGCCCTGGCAATAATACAATTGGTGATTGTATTATTGTCACACTAATACATTAAAATTCCACAAAATAAATTATTTTAAACATAAGAGCATCAGAAAAAACTTTCCAATGTTCCAATGAATATCAACGCGGTAATTTGTGTAAATCAAAAAGTGAGAGAAACATGAAGAGTAATGGGGGGGAAGATGGGAGGAAAAATAGTGGGTTCACCGGTTGCTCAGCTACTAAGCGTATATATTCCAGGGCTGGGAACAAAGCATGTAAATCTTTCTAATTGAAATGCTGTGTTGAGAGCCAGAAGGAAGTTAAATGCAGACATGTCCACTAAATATGGATTAAGGAGCAGATTTTTTCTCATCACATGCAACATAGTTTAGACTGTTATGGTACTTTTTAGCAGTAAACCAAAATGTTTAAATGTCTATCTGTTCCTGTCCAAATCAATAAAATAAATTGCGTATATACGCTGAAGTAATTAAGTCTGACACACAAGGTTCAGGTTAAAATAACTTCGAGAAAATTTATTGGCAAGTGATTAAAAAGCGGACGCGCAGGTCCTTTTAAGAGACATTTTACGTCATCATTGATTATTAGAATATCAGCAAATAAACATCATTAATTGGATTAATTGTTAAGTGTCGGGATTAGTGTCCACCTATCAATATTATTAATTGGCTCAAAAACTAAGTGGTTAGTCCCGTGTCCACCCACCAAGAGGTGGGATTGTTCTGGACACGGGTGGGGGACAAGGGGTCTTGAGCGTCATTTTACACGGTCAGTGATCTCAGGCCTCGTGGCCAGGTGCAAGGTCTCTTATGAATAGAACATTTCATTACTACTGTGTTCTCATGGCCTTCAAACTATACTATGTTGCAAATCTAAGGAAAAGTCAGCAATTCCTGTGTTAATCATGTCTTTATAGAAAATACAGTCTTTGTCTTATTGTATTCGATGTGCTGGGAAATTCTGTCATGTAAGGTAGTTTTAAAATGAACAAGTTAGGTTATGAGGACAAAATGGAAGATTGAAGAAGTCAGGTTAGGAGGACAAAATGGAGGATTGTCACAGTACAAAGTTAAAATGGAGTTAGTGCAATAATTGAATACAAGTACAATAAGGTTTTTTAAATAATCCCACATCAGTCCCCCCTATGAAATGTTAGATTCTAAGAGATAAAACTTTATTAAGTTAGTACCAAGAAGACGTGTTAACCCAAAGGCACAGAAACCCAGTGGCCGCTAGCTAGGTGTTAATGCGAAGTGCAAGGCTGTCCCTAGATCTGACCCTAATAGGCTAACTCATCCGTCAGTATGGCTCTCGAACACTTCACACCCACGGGTATCCCATGGCAGCTAACCCACCACTTCTCCACATGGGGCCTTTACCATTCACTGACAGATGCTGTCCCTGAGCTAGTCCCTTCCTAGAATTCCTGCACTTTATCAACAAAAGGGATTGTTTGCAACGGCAGACAGGGTGAGTTGATGTCTTGGAAATCTTGGTCATCAACTTCGAGATGGGTGAAAGTGGTTGCCGCTTGGTCAACAGTCTTCATGAGGGATTTTCTCAGACATGGGAGGATACAACAAAAGAGAAGAGCAAAGATAAAAAGAAAAATTAGTATAGCCATACCAATATGCATTAAAGCCTTTTGCCATCCTGTCATCCAACCAAACCATCTTTCCCAGGGATCTTGTATCCCAGAATTCCTTTTCAACTCTATAGACAGGTCATTTAATTTCTCTATGGCTAATGTAACTTTACCATTAGGGCCTGTGTTTTCTGGGATATAGGTACAACATGTCAAGGTGTCGGGCAAAATTTTACAAACCCCTCCTTTTTCGGCTAAGATCATATCTAGGGCCATTCTATTCTGAAAAGCCATTTGGGATGTGGCCTGCAATTGTTCGGCCAATCCCTGGAGGGCGTCTCTGGTATAATTAACAAAACGCTGTTGATTATAATAAATGTAATTTATCCAATTTAAATTCTTGTTTGTGGTAACTATGGCAAAAAGTGATTCAAATCCTGCAGCAACTTCATCTCTTGCTTTAAATTCATTGGGCACCCCCCTAGGCACCCCAATAGCATCAATATAAACATGAGGATCAAAACTTCCTTTCACTGGGGCGTCACGCTTAACCTTAGTGTGCCTGGACTCATGGGTGACGAGGTGTGTGTCAGAGATGATATGTATAGGCATAATAGCTTTAGCCAAAGTACACTCCCCCCACCACTCCTTGTCCATTCTGGATCTTAGCTGTAAATCCCCACACAACCAGTAGATATCCCCTAATGACCTGGTGTGAAACTGCAACAAGTTCATAGAGACACTCCTGTAGGTAGCACAATACCCCTTAGAGAAGTTACCCAAGAATTTACCAATTCCATCATAATTAGCATAACAAGTGTAATTACCTTTATACACGGTAATACCATCTGGGGGTTTGACATCCTTGGTTAGGAGAGGATACTCCTTTGTCCATGCAATACATATGGACCTGTTAAAATCATAGTGATAGGCAAAAAGGCTTAAAACACATTCCTCTATATCTACTGGCAGGATTAGAGGTACAGTACCCAGGTGAGGCCGGGCACCACCACACACATAGCATGCAGTCTTATTATGCTTATTAGCATTATATTTCATCCATTCTAACCATAAATTTACATCATTAAAACCTGTTTCAGCGGCCATGGTATCTTCAAAGGTGGGGTTAGCAATGGCCATCATGTCTTGAAAGGTCTGGATATGAGGTTTTAATGGGTTAGGGACCATATGGGTGGCCCCTTGCCACTCGGAAGAGTTGCACATATCTTTTAAGAAGAAATGCCCTAATTTACGGTAGGAACCCTTTTTCCAATACATTCCCATCACATACTGGTCTGCATCCGTTGGGCTTGGATGCTCAATGTTAAGGATTAATTTCATTGGTGTACCCCCCCCAGGCTTTCTCAAAGTCATTCTCTGGAGAAGGGATCTACCTTGATCATCTACTTTAGATAAGGCACTTTTTGGTTTGTAACCCCAGGCAGGCCCGGCATTCCATCCCGCCGCCCCCCAATGATTACAATTGTGCCCCCATTGCTTGTCAACTACACAAACATATGGGTCTTTTGAATGAGGGATATCTCTGTAAATACTCTGGATTTGTGATGTGGGGAACGGGCATTCTACAATATCACAATAGTCAAAGGTGTAAGTAGCCACATGGGTGCATGATGAATTATACCAGAAGGTATACCCACTAATATCTTTGGTGATGGCTACTTGTTGGGCCTTTATAAGGCTGATTAAGGAGAAGGTGTACCAGAGGTACATGCTTGTGCGGTATCTGCTTCCTCGGGGGCTGGAGATTTCTTGCAGTGGGAAGCGTGGATCCAATTTGGCCTACCGGCCAGTTTGACGGAGGTTGCGGTAATCAGGAGAACTTGGAATGGACCGTCAAATCTTGGTTCCAGGGTATTTTTCCGCACAAACTTCTTGACCAGAACCCAATCTCCGGGAAGCAGGTTATGGGTACCTGTATCCAATTTGGGATCTGGAATTGAAGAGAAAACTTGGGCATGTATTTTGTTTAAGGCACTTGCAAGTTCAGTTACATAATCTACTAAAACATCTGATTGGAGCTGTAACTGTTGCGGATAATAACAACCTAGTCTGGGTGCTGTCCCAAATAGAATTTCATATGGGGACAGTGAATGCTTCCCTCTAGGTGTGTGCCTAACACTAAATAAAGCTATTGACAGGCTTTCTGGCCAGGGCATCTTTGTTTCTTGTGACATTTTTAACATTCTGGCTTTTAGAGTGCCATTCATGCGCTCTACTTTACCACTACTTTGTGGGTGGTAAGGGGTGTGGAAGGCTAGGGTCACCCCTAGAGCAGTCCAAATTTCTTTAGTCACTGTTGCTGTGAAGGCTGGGCCTTGATCACTTTCAATGACTTCTGGGAGTCCAAACCTACATACTATCTCTGTAAGTAGGCGTCTTGCGGTTGTTTTTGCAGTGATATTGGCCACTGGGTAGGCCTCTGGCCATCCTGAGAACATGTCCACTATGACTAGTGCATATTCATGGGGCCCACTCTTGGGCATTTGGATGTGGTCAATTTGAATTCGCTGGAAGGGGTACATGGGCTTTGCCAGGTGTTTTGCAGGCACCTTGATTGGTCTTCCTGGATTGCATTTTGCACAAATGACACAGGCCTTACAGAAGCTGCTGATCAATGTTGTGATTCCGGGTGCTTCATAATACTTCTGTATGAGGGCGGCCATCAATTCCTTTGACAGGTGTGCAGGCCCATGTGCCCATTGGACAACTGCTGGATATAAATTTTTTGGAAGACAAAATTTGAAGTTGTTGTAATATACTCCGTCCTTTTGGACGGCTCCTTTCTTTTTCCATTTTTGGATTTCTTCAGGAGTGACGGCAGCTTGCTGTTCTCGCAAAATTCGCAAATCAGTAGGAAGAGTTTGCAGAGCAAAAATAGGGACTTCTTCTTCTTCTTCTTCTTGTCCGGACACTTCTTCATCCACTTCCTGCAGATCCCTGGCTGCTAGCTTAGCAGCCTGATCAGCCAAATGGTTGCCCTTTGCTTCATCTGTATCCAATTTCCCATGGGCCTTTACCTTCAAAATGGCCACTTCTTCAGGGAGTAGGAGGGCATCCATTAGCTCCTTGATTGCAGTACTATGTTTGACTGGTGTACCGGCGGTGGTAAGAAATCCTCTTGTCTTCCAAATTAGGCCGAAGTCATGTGCCACACCCAGAGCATATCTTGAATCTGTATAGATGTTGGCACGTTTTCCTTTGGAAATTTTGCATGCTGAGGTCAGAGCCTGTAATTCAGCTTCTTGCGCAGACATTGCTGGCGGTAAGGATGATGATTTGATAACTTCGTCTGTTGTGGTTACGGCATATCCTGTATGATATCTTCCTTCTTCATCAGCATATCTTGAGCCGTCCACAAACAGGGTAAAATCTGGATCTTGTAATGGATTCTCATGCACAGTTGGTAGGTGCACTGTCTCCATCTTCATCTGTTCAAAACAGTCATGAGGTGTTTCGGGGTCATAATTATTCACTATGACCAGATCTTGAAATTCCTTTTCTAGGAAGTGGCGTGGCCATGCTTCCAGAAGGTCAGTTGTTGGGTATTTGACAATACCATTCTCCTGTAGCTGTTCTTCATCCATGGTGGCCCATAGCTTTGCCATGGGCCCAAGATCATTCCATGACCTTGTCTTCAATTTGGTAACAGGAATATGTGGGATAGCAGTATCCCAATGGCGGTAGAGGTAGTTAAGTTGTTCAGGTAGTTGGATCAAGACCATGCTATTGCCTTCAGAGTCACAATAGAAATCTTGAGCAGTGAGCTTCACATCAGTCCAGTGGTAAAGCTCATCTTCATAGCAAGGTTCGGGAGTAATGTCTGGTTTGTACCACATGGTACAGAAGGCGTAATCTGGGCCTTCACAGAGAGGCTTCTCATCTTCATAAAATGTCAAATGTGGATGCATGACTTTCTTGATACATCCACAAAGTAGGTAAATGTAGGTTTCATCTGTGATAAATCCATAATAGGTACCCCCCTCAGGGAGTGGAAGAAGAGTGGATGGGTTAAGAACTTGACATCTTTGGATGGAAATGTTGTCAGGTAGAAGAAGATGGCACTGGAGGCGTAGGTGTCTGGCTGGAGACACGTGCTTGAGCTGGACTTGGTTGATGATGGCAGAAATGTCATGAGGGGCCAAAACAACCAGAGGGTGGCCAAGGACCAGGTCTGAGGTTCTTTCTATGAGTTCTCTCGCAGCAAAAACAGCCCTGAGACAGGAAGGAGTCCCTCTGGCCACAATGTCCAGTTGACATGAGAAATATCCAATAGGCCTCTGGCGGCCTCTTAAGTCATTAGTTTGGGTGAGAACTCCTGTTGCGTGGCCTTGTCTTTCAGAGACAAATAATTTGAAAGGTTTTGAGTAGTCAAGGCAGGAGCAGAAGCAATGGCACGTTTGAGAGCATTGAAATTGTCCAGAGCTTCATTAGGCAAACAGAAAGGGTCAGACTTAAGTGCGTCATAGAGAGGCTGCATGAGCAGGGAGGCTTCTGGGATCCATGCTCTGCAGTAGGAAATGAGGCCTAGGAAGGCATGGAGAGACTTTGAAGTCCTTGGGGTTGGAATATCCAGTACAGCTCTCACCCGGTCCCGGGTAAGATGTCTGGTACCTTGAGATAGGCAATGTCCAAGGAAAATTACTGAGGGTTGGCAGAACTGTAGCTTGATGAGCGAAGCTTTGCATCCTTGTTCTGCCAAATAACAAAGCAGACTAATTGAGCACTTTTCAGTAGTGGGTATATCATCTCCACAGAGCAGCAGATCATCCACATACTGGAGCAGAACAACTTCTGGGTGCTCAGCTTGCCATGGGTCAAGGATGGTGGCCATGGCCTTTGCAAATTGACTTGGTGAATTTTGTGCCCCTTGGGGCATGACAGTCCAGGTATATTGTTGCATTTCATGGGTGAAAGCAAACAGGTATTGGCAGGATGGGTCCAGTGGAACACTGAAAAAAGCATTTGCTAGGTCAATGACTGTGAAAAATTTTGCAGATGGTGGGACTCCAGAGAGCAGAGTATGGGGATTTGGTACAAGAGGGGTGTCCAGGACGGTAGCTTCATTAACAGCACGGAGATCCTGAACCATCCTGTACTTCTCTGGCTCACCTTTTGGAGTTTTCTTTTTCACAGGGAATAATGGGGTGTTGCATTCAGATTTACATTTCACTAGAGCACCCTTTTCCAAGAGTGCCTTGATGTGGGTAGAAATGGCAGCAGCCTGTGCTGGTTTTAATGGATATTGTGGTTTTCTTGGTAACTTAGCTCCTGGAATAAGCTTTACCACCACAGGGGGAACATTTAGGTGACCTATGTCCTCTGGGCCTGAGGACCATAACTTGGCGGGCACCTGTGTTTTTAATGCCTCTGGGAAATTGGACCTTAATTCTGCTGCTTTCTCACGGGGCTTTTCTAAATGCAGCATTAGAGGCAAGGAGCACAAGGCTGAGGTGTCTGATTCAGATAGAGGTGTGGACATTTCTACCTGCCCATCCGGGGTAAAGGTGATGGATGCTTGCAGGCGTGAGAGAACATCAGCACCTAACAGGTTAATTGGGCATGTGGAGGATACCACAAAGCGAGCTAGCAGGCTGGAGCCAACTCGGAGTGGAGTTGTTAAAGGGCTATGTCTCGGCTGGCCATCCACTCCAACACAAGAGACATCAATATTTGACAAAAAGGATGGGTCTGGCAGGTCTTGCTCTCGCAGAACACTACGGGCTGCACCTGTGTCAACTAGGAATGTGGTAGGGTGGCCTTCAATGGGCAAAGTCACTGTGGCAAGTGGCCCCCCCTTATCCCCTGTAGACACTGCCATTACAGGGGTTACAGACACAGGCTTGCCAATTTCCTAATCATCGGGTTCCTCAATTATCGGAACCTCTTTCTCGGCTTTGGGGGCCGGGGCAGGCCTGGATGGTTTTCTTGGCTCTCTCTTGGGTTCTGGGCAGTCACTTTTAAAATGTCCTTTGGCTTTACAATTAAAGCAGAAACCATCCTCTGGTCTGGTGCCCCTGGGGACAGGGGTACTGCGTGATACCATAAGAGGGGCAGAGCTTGGCCTTCTGGGGGTCTGGGCAGATTCTAAGCCCCTAGCAACTAAAAGTAGGGTATCCAGGGGAACAACCTTATATTCAGGGCGTGCAGCAATGATTCCCTTGCGTATAGAGTCTTTAACACCTTGGACAAACGCACCTGACAGCATTTGTGAATGAATCTTGTCAGTAAGATCAAACCCCAAATCTGTAAACATTTGATACAGTCTTGCATGAAACATTTCCACTGATTCTCCTTTATCTTGAATAACATCAGTAAGGCCAGCAGCCTGATCCGCAAGTTTGTCCTTAGCCCATTCTCTTAATTGGGCGAAAAAAAGTTACTCCAGAGGGGTAATCAACATCACTGCTGAGCAGATCTGTACTGAGGTGTCGGGCCATGCTTGGCCAATATGCATCCCCTGCTTTAATAGCACAAATGCTCAGTAGATCACGCCATGCGGCGGAATAAGTCTTTTGAATTTGAACTATCCCTCGGTAGAAGGGCATAGGCTGTTTTTCTGGGTCAGGGAGTGATTTCATTAGAGCACTAGCTTGAGTGGGATTGAAAGCAACATATTTGGGAGGGGCCCGTTCTCCCCGACCCTTGTGGCCAAAGGGGTCATCGATAGAACGATGAGTTGGGGCTCCCGCGGCAAGCTCCGATGAGACATGGGACACCCTGTCCATCTCGTCATCATCGAATTCTATGATATTGGCTCTTTTGCGCGGTGCAGGGCCCGCATGAGGTGAAAGGATCGGTGGTTGGGAATGAGCCCCAGATGCAGGGGTGGCTAGCGAGTCATAACCTGGGGACAGGTAGTCACCGGGGATTACCGGCATCAGGGCCGAACTGGGGGCCGCCATATTGGAGGCGGGGAAAGGAGTTGCATTAGGATTAAGGGAAGAAGCGGCGGCCATGTTTGATATGGGCACTTCCGGGGCAGACTGAGCCGGACTGGGCATGACCGGAACTTGGGGAGTGGCTTGGGGAAAGGGAGGGTAACCAGGGTAGGGCAGGGCCATGGGATATGGGAAGGGGTAGGGCCAGGCAGGGGAGGGCAAAAGAGTAGGGTGGGCAGGTACGGTTAAGGAGGTAGGATATTGGACTGGGGCGGAGCTGGTTATGGGAGGAGTCAGGACGGGATTAGTGGGGATGGATGCAGAAAGAGGAGTAGCAGCAAGGGAAGGAGGGGTAGTTAGTTGGGCGGGTGCTGATGGAAGGGGATTAACCATGGAGAGGGATTGCAGGGAGGAGGTGGCAGATGAGATGTTAGGATTAGGCATAGAAGGGAGCGTGGGGATGGCTGGGGATGATGGGACCGTTAGAGAAGGGGAAGGGGTAAAGAAAGATCCATCAGAATTCAGGACCGGGCAGACAGGGGAGGTGATGGGATGGGATTCGGGAGGATTGGGAGCGGGGAACATAGTCAGCTGGCCATCATCTATTGCTGACTGAACCTTGGGGATAGACATCCCCTGGGCGCCATTTTGGGGCGCTGGCTGAGGGAAAACCCCAGCAACACAATTTTTATGATACACAAACAATTTCACACCTTTGTGATTTATCTCTTCTTCAATCCACCCTTCTAACTGAATAGCCTTCGCTACTCTGTACCATGCTTCGGCAGTCTTTAATAAACCATTATCTGTAAGCTTGCCTTTCATTTCTGCTAGTAACTTGCGCCAACTTTCTGGTTGCAATCTTCCACATGTCGGTACAGCAATTTTACATACTTTTGCAATCTTTTCAACACCTTTAACCATCTCTTCACCCTCTCTGTTCTCTACTAAATCACATGCCAACCAGCCCTTGCTGGGCTTATCTAAATCCTGTCCCATAGTCCCTTTACCCCTATACCAGCGTCCTAGATATAGAGAGAGAGAAGGAAAATTGAACAGGAACGTCTACAATGCTCGACTGCCACCCGAGAATCGTGGGACTTTCTCAGGTGCGTCTTCCCAAAACGTAGACTAGTCACTGAATCCGCCTACCCGGGGTGGTAGGCACGGATTGGAGCGAGGTGAGAAGTGTGTGACCAATCACTTCTCTTTCAAGAGGAATGGGAGTGGATAGTATAATAATATAGAAAGTGTAGAAAAGATGAAAGGCAAGGAAAAATCCTTAGAGACAGACACAGGAGTATATGAGACTCCTCATTAAACAAACAAGACAACAATACAGTTGAAATACAGTGCATGCATCACAGTTCAAATAAAATCAACAGTAATTCCTTTCCTTTACTCGTGTGCTTACTCCAAAGTCACCTCCCTCAATCCCGTAGTATCTTACTACCAACGGCCAAGGATAACAGCTAACACCGGTCCGAAATCCATATGCCTCCCTCGACACAGCAGCCCACTAATAGTGTCTGCGCTACCCTCACCCCTGTAGTGCCCCTATAAAAACCCACTTTATAAGTCCCACTACTCCGTGGTGATGAAGACAGCAATGCCTGCCCGAATTCACACACCACAAAATAAAAATTGGAATAGCTCCAGCTCAGCGCTCAAAGCTGGAGGGTACCACCACTCTGCAAGCAGAGTAACGTGCACAGAGAAGCTAGCAAGGCTATCAAAGTGACACAAGAAGGATCCCCAGGAAACTATGAGTCTACACAATCTCCACAGATCCAACACACCTCTTTTTCCCTACAGCCCCAGCCACGAGGCTCCTAAAAGAGTTAAACAGGAAAAGATGACCCCCAGGAACACATCCACAGGTCAACCCCCCTTTTTCCCTACAACCACAGCACCGTGGTTCCTAAAAGGGGTGAAACAGGCAACAGACCCAGGCAAATCCCCTCAGGTCCACCCCCCCTTTATCCCAAAAGGGGTAAAATACAAACAGATAGACAGATACACTGAAGACCCAGGCAAATCCCCTCAGGTCCACCCCCCTTTATCCCAAAAAGGGGAAAACAAGCAAGACAGAACCCCAGGCAAAACCCCTGCAGGTCCACCCCCCCTTTATCTCAAAATGGGGAAACAGGCAAACAATTCAAACACAATTCAAACACACCCAGGCAACAGATAGACTAAAATGCAGGTAAACAAATGAGTAACGAGACACCGGGCAAGATATTACCTGTCTTTGATGTCCTCCCGGGAAGCAGTCACAGACACGTGGACGGGTCAATCAAAGGGGCCGGAACATACCGGTGGCTCTGCAGAAGTCTCTACCGTGTACCTGGAGGTGATCAATCTCCTTTCCTTCCCCCTGGATTCCTCCGTCCACCCTTGTCTTCCTTAGGACGGCTCACCGGCCGGACATAGCCCGATGCCCCACGTTGGGCGCCAAGTTGTTATGGTACTTTTTAGCAGTAAACCAAAATGTTTAAATGTCTATCTGTTCCTGTCCAAATCAATAAAATAAATTGCGTATATACGCTGAAGTAATTAAGTCTGACGCACAAGGTTCAGGTTAAAATAACTTCGAGAAAATTTATTGGCAAGTGATTAAAAAGCGGACGCGCAGGTCCTTTTAAGAGACATTTTACGTCATCATTGATTATTAGAATATCAGCAAATAAACATCATTAATTGGATTAATTGTTAAGTGTCGGGATTAGTGTCCACCTATCAATATTATTAATTGGCTCAAAAACTAAGTGGTTAGTCCCGTGTCCACCCACCAAGAGGTGGGATTGTTCTGGACACGGGTGGGGGACAAGGGGTCTTGAGCGTCATTTTACACGGTCAGTGATCTCAGGCCTCGTGGCCAGGTGCAAGGTCTCTTATGAATAGAACATTTCATTACTACTGTGTTCTCATGGCCTTCAAACTATACTATGTTGCAAATCTAAGGAAAAGTCAGCAATTCCTGTGTTAATCATGTCTTTATAGAAAATACAGTCTTTGTCTTATTGTATTAGATGTGCTGGGAAATTCTGTCATGTAAGGTAGTTTTAAAATGAACAAGTTAGGTTATGAGGACAAAATGGAAGATTGAAGAAGTCAGGTTAGGAGGACAAAATGGAGGATTGTCACAGTACAAAGTTAAAATGGAGTTAGTGCAATAATTGAATACAAGTACAATAAGGTTTTTTAAATAATCCCACATCAAGACCAGTTAGGTAACATATGTGCCAATCGATCTGCTGCAAGATATAATCTGCAAAGGAGTTTAGATGTGCTGTATATTTACAAATTAAGACATATTAAGCATATATATATATATATATATATATATATATATATATATATATATATATATATATATATATATACTTAATACAATGTTAAACAAAAATCTGCACACCAGTCAAGCCATAAGACTTGCTTTTCCCACAGAAATCCCAAAACTGCAGCGATGTTGCAACCGCAAAGGATTCTGGGTGGGCATATGCAAATTAGTTCAACAAAGAATCACATTTTTGCCTCATTCCATTTTAAACATGGATTCCTTTTAATCTGTGTTTGCAGTATACAACTGCTTGGAACACAACTTAGGAAAAGATGCAAAACCAGTGAACCACTCATGGACAGCTGTTTCGTTGTTAATGCAACTCATCAGCATGAGGTTGGTTACTGGTTTGCTTATTGAGGCTTGGTAGTGCTTGGGAAGCAAAATCCAATTAGGTTATGGTGGGGAAAAATTCGTATACTGCAAACACAGATTAAAAGGAATCCATGTTTAAAATGGAATGAGGCAAAAATGTGATTCTTTGTTGAACTAATTTGCATATGCCCACCCAGAATCCTTTGTGGTTGCAACATCGCTGCAGTTTTGGGATTTCTGTGGGAAAAGCAAGTCTTATGGCTTGACTGGTGTGCAGATTTTTGTTTAACATTGTATTAAGTATCCACAGACTTCAGGTGGAAGGGGTTTTCAATCACAATTTTTCCCCACCATAACCTATATATATATATATATATATATATATATATATAGCACATTTCTAAAGAAATAAAAGATATGTGTTGATTCTTGCTTATAGGCAGGACAAAAAATGTAAATAAATCTATTACAGAACAATGACTTTACAAATCACAACACATATTAAAGCTTTTTGTATGTAATATTTTCCAATTTCCCATGTTCCTAATGTATGCTTCTCTATAATCCTTTCACATATATTACAGTTCTTTCTATTATCAAGAACTGTATTCTCCCCATATTACTACATTACCTGTAATGTCACGTTATGTCGCCTCATATATTGTGATCTTGTCTGCAACAGGACTAACGTGGTTAAAATCTGATGAAATTCTGTTTATTTTAGATTTAATACATAGCAATTTCCAGCCAAATTAGACTGTTCTGGCCCAAACTGAGCTATTCTGTACCAGTTTTAACACGGCTACTGACATTTCAGGGAACATTTTTAAATATTTCTCTTTATTTAAATTTTTATCTTAACGTATTACAAATACAACAAAAACAAGAAAAATAACAAAACAAAATTGTACAGACTTCAAGATAAATTGCATGTACAGATACATACGTAGATATATAATCAAAAATAAGTAAACAAGGGAATAAGGGAACATTTGTAAAGGTTTATTTAACACATATAATGATTTTCAGGCAGTATGAAGGAACAGGAACAAAATTACTCCATAATGTTTGGCAGAATTTGCTGCAAAAAAATAAATAAAAAAGCCTTCATTGAAGTATCCCCCTTAATGTGTTCTATGTTCGTATAGTTAGATTCAGTAATACACTCTGTATAAAATTGCACTTGTTATTTTTTTTTTTTAACAGATATCAAATGGTTAGTAAACAAAGAACAAGAGAATGCACTGCAACTGGCTGGAGTCACTATCCACCTCACTGTGAAGGTAACAGCACTATGCAATATTTTACAATTACATAAAAGAAGCAATACCGCTACAAAAAAAAAATTGTACTGCAAAACTAACTCAAGCATTGCTCCTAAATTATTCACAATAACCTTAAACATATACATTAATTATGTTTTAAGCTAAAAAAAAAAGAGAGAGGGGAGAGGGGGGACAAAAGGTACTGGACACCTAATTGGTGTTTTCACACTGATAGTGTCATTTAAACATGTTTGTATTCCTGACAATTTAGTGTTTCTTTATCTTTTTATTTCCTGCTCCGTTAATTGAACTTTAATCACACACAGGAGTCTCCTTCAGGCTATTAGCAGAGTAGGACTTAAGAAATTCAAGGATATTAGATCACCCTTTACAAGAAACGTGTAGGAAGACTGTGTGGATCATATGCTGGAAGGTGAATAAATGAAAATTGAAAACCAAGAGGAGGCTCGGAGGTTAGGACAGTTTAAACCTCACGAGTCTTCCCTCTATAGTTAGGAGAGCAATCCATAAATAAGATAAAAATAAAACATAACTTTTTAAATAAGTTTACTAAAATCCCAACAGATGTGAGAAAATCCAAAACCAAAAAAAACCCAACAGACTGCAGGGGCTGATCTATACACCAAAACCAGTCAATTAAGCTAAAGTTGTTTAGGTACTTACAGTGTCCCTTTATGATTATTATTAATCTTATTTAAAGTTTTGGGTAGTTGTGTCTTCAGTTCTCTTTGCTATTGAGGTCCTGGATTTTTGTGTTTGATTATTTAGGGCTCATTTCCAATGTTTTCACTTCAATTTACCATCCAGCCACTACTTGCTAAGTGCCTGTCACTAGCAAATAACAGTTGCTTACTAACTGCAAAATGTCACCATTAACCCCTTAAGGACCGCAGGCGTTCTATGCCGTCCTTAAGGAGCCGAGCCTAAACGCCGGCGGGCAGCATAGAACGTCCCGTTGTCCACCCCACTTACCTAATCCACACTTCTCCCGGTCCTGGGGGACTGCCTGACATCCCAGACAGTCCCCCCTCGGCAAATAAGGCCCCCACGGGCCATGTGAACGCTCTGAAAAATGTTGCTGTAAATGTAATGCGCCATCGAATCTAATGCACATTTAAAGTAAATATGGTATATCTATGTGTATATAAAGATAATAAAAAATATAAATACATCCGTATACATAATTACATAAATAACTTCATAAATATGAACCAACAGGGTGTCAGCGCTATAGGATATAGAGCATACAGTATGGCAGCACTCCAAACCAGTGATACAGAAGTACACACAGATTAAAGAACAAATATTTACCAAAAAAGCGCGCTAAACTGATCTGTAAATAGAAAATGACAACAAATAGTGCAGACCATCTAAATAGGATCCAAATATGTAAAGGGGGATGTGGGGAAAAAAACTCACATTTACCAGAGCCCTATCACCCCAGGCTCTGGGTTTGCAATGCTCCACTTGAGAGGGAAGATTCCCACACTGATTAAGCTCCAAGCTCACTGGATACCGATAAAGCTGTGCAATATAGGACAGAGAGAGGCAGGACCTCCAATTGAATAGTATCAAAGACAATTTATTAAAAATAAATGGTTAAAAACTCTTACTTTGCGAATTGTGGGTTATGCTAACATAGCTACCCACATAAAAGCATGTAAACAGCAGATACAAAATCACTTCCTGGTTTTGTCCGTCCCGATCACGTGATCACTTCCGGGTCCGCCTCTCTCGTGACGTATGCGTGACGCGTTTCGCCCGCCTCCACAGGCTTCCTCTGACAACGTCACTGGTTTCCAGCCCTGTCTTTTAAGTGTCTCACTCCTCCCCCTCTGTTATTTCATTGGTCCGGGGGCGTGGTTTCCTCGGAAAGGCTGGTATTATACATCTAATGGATTTTAAATCTAAAGTCCAGCTTACCCATACATGTGTAATTTTCAATCAGGTAACCAATGTTAAAGGGCTAGTATCCAACCTATTATTGCACATGATTACTTATACAGAGTGTCATATATAGACTTGTCCTTATATTAAGGCTACATTGATACAGAAATATTAAAAATCATATCATAAAATACAGGATAAATAAAATATACAGCTTGTGTGGGCAGGAACTTCACCTAGAGATCTAAATGTAGAAAACTGTATAATAGTTATAAGGGATATTTCTATATTGTAATAATAAGAAAATCAATGTTGCTGAATTACATAATTTAAAGGGGTATTCACCTCCAAACTATCACACATTATTATTACATACCAATAAGTGACCCAATATAATATAAGGGTCTATATTTATCTATCCCAAGAGAGTAATAGATCCCAACTCTAGTCACTTCAGATCAATAGGGGAAGTCCTGCTAAGCTACAGATCTTGGAGAAAAAAACCATAGATGCAGTCACATTTCATATTATATCTTTTCAAATAATATTTTTACTAGAGGAGTGCTATAGAAATAGCAGAAATGGATACGCTTAGGTGTAATTCATCCAATTTCAAACTCTATTCCTAAAAGGCATATATTATGCACACATCTAACTGTCATACAAATATTAACAGCTTCTCCTCTAGAGAAAAAAGAAAAAAAGGTTAGACATCATAATAAAAATACATAACAGGCTTTAAGATTTAATTGTCCATTAAAGGAAATGGCAGATCTCAAAATCCCCATTTAGACCTCTAGGGAATAACGACTTCAACTTAAACACCCACCTCATCTCTTGTTTTGCTAGTTTGTTACCCACATTCTCCCCCCTCCAATTCCTATTAACTCTTTCAATCCCAATAAACTGGAGTTTGGTAACGTCTCCTTGATGCTTGTGTATGAAGTGCGAAGACAAAGGGTGCTCCTTGAAGCCCCTTTTGATGTTACGTAGATGTTCCTCAATGCGGATATGTATCTGTCTAGTGGTTTTCCCCACATAATGCATGTTGCATGGACATGTGAGAACATAGACACAATTGGTGGTATGACACGATATTAACTGTTTGATTTGATATGTCTGTTTTGTGTTTCCCCCTCTTAATTCTTTTTTCACATGTTTCGAGGCTCCTGTGGTCCTGCAAGCTAGACAGTATCTGCATTGAAAAAAAACACGTCTTGATTTAGAAAGGTTTTAATACGATTACCCTGTTTAAAGCTACTTCTCACGAGATGATTTTTAATACTGGGTGTCCCTCTGTATATGATCCTAGGCTTTTTGGGGACTATCTGATCTAGAAGAGGATCCTCCTGTAAAATAAATCAATACTTATTTACAATTCTCTTCAATTCTTTACTTTTCCCTGAGTAGTCGAAAATAAGTGGGACCTCATTAGTCCTATTTTCTCCCCCTTTAGTTTGCTTTTTATCATTCTTTAGAAGATCTTCCCTACTTACAGTGCTTGCTTCTTTATATGCCTTGTCCAGTACTGCTTTTGGATAGTTTTTGACTGTAAAGTCATTCATTAGCTTGTGTACCTGGGATTCATAAGAGTCTGTATTGGTGCAGTTTCTCTTAATCCTCATCATTTGTCCTTTGGGGATGTTATCCAACCAGGGACCATAGTGGCAGCTATCATAAAAAATAAAACTGTTGACATCTACCTTCTTGAAGAAGGTTTCAGTACAGATCTTACTATTAGAAATAAAAATACGCAGGTCCAAAAAATTTACCTGGCTGTCACTATAGTCCATGGTAAGTCTAACACTCCAGGAGTTTGAATTTAAATACGAAAAAAATGCAGCAAGATCCTCCCTAGAGCCTCTCCAAATCCAAAACAAATCGTTGATGTAACGGCGATAGGTGACCAGATTCTGCACCCAGCTATGTCCCCCATATATGAAGAACTCTTCCCAATGGGACATGAATGGATTTGCATAGCTGGGTGCGAACCTAGTCCCCATCGCCGTTCCAAGGGTCTGCAAATAAAACGAATCCATATGGTGAAAATAATTGTTGGTCAATATAAGATGGATGCCCTCTAAAATAAAGGCTTGATGGTTAGAGGATAAATTGGAGGTGGACAAGAAATATTTAACGGCCTCAATGCCTTTCTGATGTGGAATGATTGAGTAGAGGGATGAGACATCCGCAGTAACCAGAACGTCCCCATCCCTCCACTCTACCTCCTCCAACAGTCGGAGGATCTGACCGGTGTCCCTCAAATTTTTATTTTTTATGATAGCTGCCATTATGGTCCCTGGTTGGATAACATCCCCAAAGGACAAATGATGAGGATGATGATGATGAGGACAGTTAATAACGTGTCATACCACCAATTGTGTCTATGTTCTCACATGTCCATGCAACATGCATTATGTGGGGAAATCCACTAGACAGATACATATCCGCATCCGCATCTACGTAACATCAAAAGGGGCTTCAAGGAGCACCCTTTGTCTTCGCACTTCATACACAAGCATCAAGGAGACGTTACCAAACTCCAGTTTATTGGGATTGAAAGAGTTAATAGGAATTGGAGGGGGGAGAATTTGGATAACAAACTAGCAAAACAAGGGATGAGGTGGGTGTTTAAGTTGAAGTCGTTATTCCCTAGAGGTCTAAATGGGGATTTTGAGATCTGCCATTTCCTTTAATGGACAATTAAATCTTAAAGCCTGTTCTGTATTTTTATTATGATGTCTAACCTTTTTTTCTTTTTTCTCTAGAGGAGAAGCTGTTAATATTTGTATGACAGTTAGATGTGTGCATAATATATGCCTTTTAGGAATAGAGTTTGAAATTGGATGAATTACACCTAAGCGTATCCATTTCTGCTATTTCTGTAGCACTCCTCTAGTAAAAATATTATTTGAAAAGATATAATATGAAATGTGACTGTATCTATGTTTTTTTCTCCAAAATCTGTAGCTTAGCAGGACTTCTCCTATTGATCTGAAGTGACTAGAGTTGGGATCTATTACTCTCTTGGGATAGATAAATATAGACCCTTATATTATATTGGGTCACTTATTGGTATGTAATAATAATGTGTGATAGTTTGGAGGTGAATACCCCTTTAAATTATGTAATTCAGCAACATTGATTTTCTTATTATTACAATATAGAAATATCCCTTATAACTATTATACAGTTTTCTACATTTAGATCTCTAGGTGAAGTTCCTGCCCACACAAGCTGTATATTTTATTTATCCTGTATTTTATGATATGATTTTTAATATTTCTGTATCAATGTAGCCTTAATATAAGGACAAGTCTATATATGACACTCTGTATAAGTAATCATGTGCAATAATAGGTTGGATACTAGCCCTTTAACGTTGGTTACCTGATTGAAAATTACACATGAATGGGTAAGCTGGACTTTAGATTTAAAATCCATTAGATGTATAATACCAGCCTTTCCGAGGAAACCACGCCCCCGGACCAATGAAATAACAGAGGGGGAGGAGTGAGACACTTAAAAGACAGGGCTGGACACCAGAGGCGTTGTCAGAGGAAGCCTGTGGAGGCGGGCGAAACGCGTCACGCATACGTCACGAGAGAGGCGGACCCGGAAGTGATCACGTGATCGGGATGGACGAAACCAGGAAGTGATTTTGTATCTGCTGTTTACATGCTTTTATGTGGTTAGCTATGTTAGCATAACCCACCATTCGCAAAGTAAGAGTTTTTAACCATTTATTTTTAATAAATTGTCTTTGATACTATTCAATTGGAGGTCCTGCCTCTCTCTGCCCTATATTGCACAGCTTTATCGGTTTCCAGTGAGCTTGGAGCTTAATCAGTGTGGGAATCTTCCCTCTCAAGTGGAGCATTGCAAACCCAGAGCCTGGGGTGATAGGGCTCTGGTAAATGTGAGTTTTTTCCCCACATCCCCCTTTACATATTTGGATCCTATTTAGATGGTCTGCACTATCTGTTGTCAACTTCATAAATATACACACAGACTTCAAATAAATCTGTGTATATATTTAAATTCTACATGCATATTTATGTAATAGTTTTATATAATTAAGTAATTTTATTGATTACAATTTGAGTAACCTGCCTGAAAACCCAGGCAGAAAGTCCAGAAAATGTAATTTTCTAGCACTATATTTAACCATGTAACTTTCCAAGACACCCTAAAACCTGTACATGGGGGGTAATGTTTTACTTGGGAGACTTTGCTGAATCCAAATATTAGTGTTTCAAAACTGTAAAACGTATCACAACGGTGATATTGTCAGTGAAAGTGAAGTATTTAGCATTTTTCACACACAAACAGCATTTTCATTGATGATATCATTGTTGTGATGTGTTTTACAGTTTTACAGTCTTATTCTCTAAGGCCAGTGTCAATACCTCTTTTTTTTTTTTTTTTATAAATTCTTTATTTTCAGAGTTTTAAGTCTTTCAGACGTATGTGAGGGATACAGAATGTAAAAGAGGGGTGGGGTACAAATATGAGTCTTGCAATACAATGAATCAATCAATATTTCTCAGGAATGAGGTCACATAGGCTGGTTTATCGTTACTTTAAATGCTAGTTGTTGCGGTCAGTCGTCATACCCGTTCCCACAAATATGGGTCGGTAGGTGTTCCAGGTAGTAGGGTTTCAGTTTTGACAGCCCTATGCGGCCTTGTGGTGTGTATTTCCAGAGGGGTACTGAGATGGGTTAGGTTTGTGGAGGGGGGAGGGGTGAGGTACATCTCTATGATTCAAATGAGATCTTAGTGTTCTTATAGGAACTATGCTCGTGCGTCGTTGTTAGGAGTTAGGCCATGTCGAGCGGGGAGTGGGTCGCACGTGCTAGTGTGCGCCATTGGTGGTCAGTGGTCCAGGGATGTATTTTGGAGGATATGGGCCTAATGGTTAGAGCCGGGGGGAGGGGGAATGGGGGTGTGGGTTCCCTGTGGGGTCCCCTTGGTGGGTGGGTGAAGTTGTCGGGGTCTCGTAGTTGTAGTGTGGTTAAGTGCGATTATGCAAGTAGAAGACTGAGGTGTCTTCAAGGTCATTTTATCTATTCCCCGGGTAGGTTCCGTGTCATGGGCCCACCCTAGTTGAGTGATTCGGGGTTGAGGGATAGTCCAAGTTAGGGTGGCAAAGTGGGTGGAGACCTCTGGGAAGTGGTCTGAGGTGATCTAGTGGGTGTGTGCGGGGTGGTGAGAGGTTTGGGAATTAGGGTAGGTCCGGGCAGTGGTCTTCGAAGCAGGTAGTGGGAGTGGGGTGTTGGAGTGGCCGGCCTTTATGGGCAGGGATGAGTCAGCCTATATATGACCCAGGGGTCCCAAACTTTGTTGTGGTGGTGGGTTGTGTCATGGAGTAAGGCTGAGAGCTTGTCCATTTCCCTGGCTTCCTCTATTTTTTTGAGTGCAGTGTCTAGGGTGGGTATGTTTTTGTTGCCCCATTGTTCGGCTATAGTGCGCCTCGTGGCCAGAGCTATTTTGGCAAGTAGTTTATTCTGTGACCTAAATAGGGGGGCGTGAGGTTTAGATAATAACCAGATCCACGGGTCGAGAGGGATCTTTGTATGTAGGAGGGCTGATGCCAGGTCCGCTACCCCCACCCAGATCTGTGCTATGCGTGGGCAGTGCCACCAAGCATGGATATAGGTACCCTGTGCTCCGCATCCCTTCCAACATTCGTCTGTAGTCGAGCATTTCATTTGCTTCATCCGCAGGGGTGTCAGGTACCAACGGAGGAGTGTTTTGTAGGCCTGTTCCCTATGGTTGACGCAGATGGTAAGGGATGCTGTCGCTTCCCAGATATCAGACCAGTCTGAAGGGTCGCTGGGGGGGCCAATGTCCCTTTCCCATGTTTTGGTGTAGGCTAGTGCATCTGCTGAGGAGGAGGAGTTAAGTTGGGTGTAAATAGAGGAGATTTGCCCTTTGCGTATCGGGGTGCGTATGCATTCTCGTTCGAATAGGGTCAGGGTAGCGGTTGCCGTGGCGGAGTGTTGGGGATTCTGTAGGAAGCTACGAATCTGGAGAAATCTGAAGTGGTCGGAGGTGTTTAGCGGTGTGTTTCTGGGTAGGTCCGGGAAGTGGAGCATCTGGTTGGATCGGAAGAAGTGGAAGAAGCGGTAGAGTTCATTGTCTTCAAAATGTGCAAAATCTCGAGGGGTCATTCCTGGAGGGAACTGTTTGTTTCTTAAGAGTGGGGTCAAGGGGGAGGGGGAGTTGACAAGGCGGGAGTGCTGTATAATTTTGTCCCATATCTGGAATGAGGTGCGTAGGGCTGGGGGTGTTTGTGGAGTGGTGGGTCTGGAGTGTTTGGGTACCCAAAAGAGGAGTGAGGGGTGATCACCTCCCATGAGGTCGTGCTCGAGGTCTACCCACAGTTTAAGACCTGGGGGTGCGTGTAGTTGTTGTATTTGTGATATCTGTGCAGCATGGAAGTAAGTTAAGAAATTGGGGAGTCCCAGACCCCCAGTTTTCGTGGTTTTATACATCGTGGTTCTTTTTATCCTGGGTCGCTTGTTAGACCAAATGAAGTTGTCTATTTTGGTTTGGAGAGTCTTGAAGTCGCTCCGGGATATCGGGATGGGTAAGGTTTGGAATAGATACAAGAATCTGGGAAGTAAATTCATTTTAATGGAGGCAATCCTGCCCATCCATGAGATTGGCATGGTGGTCCAGGTGAGTAGGTCTGTATGGGCCTGCCGAATCAGGGAGGGGTAGTTGAGTGTGTATGTGGATTCTGGGTTGGCCGGTAGGAGGATGCCAAGGTACGGGATACTAGTCGTGTTATATTTAAATGGGTGTGAGTGGCGGAGACTTCTTAGGTCGCGTTCAGGGATCCCCAGTGGGAGTGTCTCCGTTTTATCTAGGTTCAGTTTATATCCTGAGAGTGCCGCGTATTCGTTAAAGAGGGACAGTAGGGGAGGGATGGATTGGGTTGGGTTCGTGAGTGTGAGGAGGATATCGTCGGCATAAGCCGCAATCTTATATTCGGTGTGTCTCACCTTGAGGCCGGTGATTTGCGGGGTGTCTCGTATCCTTTGTCAATACCTCTTTAATAGCAGGAACTACATCAGAACTACTTTCTCAAATCTAACTGGAATTATTATTTTCTCACACTTGCTGCATATAAATGTATTAATACAAACCATTTTATTAAATTATGTTACTGTACGAAAATGTCCCCCTGTGGAGGCTGCTGCTGGAGTAAAAGTTATAACTACTTCATATGATGATGAGTTTTCAGTTGGACAGGTAGTAACATTTCAATGCCAAAATCCTAAACTTAACCCCTTAAGGACACATGACATGTGTGACATGTCATGATTCCCTTTTATTCCAGAAGTTTGGTCCTTAAGGGGTTAAACTGGATGGATCATCTGAGATTGTTTGCACATCAGAAGGGACATGGAGTGCAGACCCTGCTCAATGTACAAGTAAGATGATTATTAGAGAAAAAAATATATAAAAATATACTCAAATTACATTTTTTAAACATACTCTTTTATAGTTGGTTGAACGGTGGAAACAATAAATTTAATAACACAGGGCATAATAAAAAGTGGACATGTATAACACTTTTTTTTGCCTGAGATTAGGGTGCATTTTGTCCTCTTCATATTCATTAGCATTGCATTGTTCTGGTCCAGGATTTGATTTTTTTTTCTGGCAGCATATAGTTAAGTATGAAAGCAAGTTGTAGGGAAAGCAAGACATGGTAAAACTCCCCAGTGATTTTTTTTAACCAAAACAAAAAAAAAAAAAACATGAGGAACAAGGAATGAGGCAAACATTTGATTCCTTCTTCAACTAATTTGCATATGCTCACGCAGAATCCTTTGTGGTAGTAACATCACTGCAAATTTGTGATTTCTGTGGAAAAAGCAAGTCTTATGGCTTGACTGGTGTGCAGATCTTTGTTCAACATTGTATTGACTATCCACTGACTTCAGGTGGAAGGGGTTTTCAATCACAATTTTTCCCCAACACAACTTTCTTTGTTTATGTATATATATGTATGTGTATATATATATATATATATATATATATATATATATATATATATATATATATATATATATATATATATATATATAGTATCTATATTTCTTCTCCATTTCTCCAAATCACAAATCTCTTTTCTTCCTAAAATTTTCTTCCTCAACCAAAGTCACATTTTTCTTATCTCACTCCTGTTTGCCCCCTATCACCCTCTTCTCTTGTCTTACCTGCTCCCAGAGCAGGATAAGGTAATCCTGGGTGGCTACCTAGGTCCCAAGTATTACACAGGGGGACCTATGGTTTTGTTTCACCCCATTCACTATCCCTATGAAAAGAATGAAAATGAAGACCAAAACTGGTTACTTGCCAAGGCCGTGTGGGACCTAATTCTTCTATGCTTCCTCCTTCCCACATTTTCTATCTCACTTTTTCTTAACTACAGTTACTTCCACACCCTAACCTAGTCCAAAATGCAGTAGTGAAGGTCATTGGTTCTGAACGGGTTATGGAATTAGTGGTTAAAGTAAGATAATAATCGTGAATGACCAGAGTTAGTATGATACTGTATAAATGAAAGACATATTACTTTTAACTGTTTGAAATCCACTATGGCTAGATTTACCAGATCACCAATTTTGTAATGGAAATATGTAATGTCCTAAAGTTATATGGTGGCTGATCATATATACTGCTCACCAGGGCCAGATTAAGAGCCCAGCGGGCCTGGTGCTGACAATTATGAGAGGCCTAAGAACAGAATCTTATCAACCAAAAACACTAAAACAGTCATACCTCTCAAGCATTATGTATCTGGTGCAGATGTTTCCGGAGGGAAACTCATAAGATTCAGCTATAAAAAACTCAGATTCTCTTAAAATATGATAATCTCTCTCTAATTCATGCTTTCATCTTTCAAGTAAATCCATACTCCCTAAACCAAGGTCCAGTGAAGGAGGAAGTCAATGGGCGGTGTAAAATGGTGGGCTACTGACCACCTGACCACCTGACCTACGGATCATGTAACCAGAACTTCTGAAAGGGGCGAACATGCCCAACAAGGAGGCATATCTGCCAAAAGAACTGGAAGGCTAGCCTGGCATGAATACATGTCAGACTGCCTGCCAATCATGCATGTTGGCCAACAGCATCCTGAGCTTGGCATAAATGCGTCTAATGATGCGCTCGCTCCATGCTCTCTAAGGACTGTACCCTAGCATTCACATGTCCACTTGTCTCCTTACCTTCTTACTAGCAGACAGAAGCTCCTGGTATACAGTCCGAGACAGAGAAAAGGTGGATGCAGTGAGTGTAGAAGAAATGGAACATGTCACAGTGTTAGAGAGACCAAAGTCAGCATTACCTTAACTAATTTCATTTCAGCTAGTCCACACAAGTTTTCTTTCCATATATCCTTCTTAAGTTTCCATACTTAAGCAAGAGTATGTGAAGAGTAGTTAGAATTGCCACCTTTCTTGAAAAAAAATACAGGCCTTACTAATTAGCATAACTAATTATGTATGTGTGACATCACATGATATAAATCACAAGGAGTGACAGAGAAAATTCTGTGAAATCACCAAAAAACTACTTAGTTTGATTCTGCTGTATAGATGGATTTCTCCCAGTGTCTCCCTGTCACCCAGTGTCCCCTATTGTCAGTGTCCCCATGTCACTTGGGGACACAGACTATGTATCACAGTGTCTCAGTGCCCCATGTCTCCCAGTGTCCCCATGTCTCCCGGGGACACAGGGGCATGGGGACACTGGGAGACATGGGGACACAGATGCTGGAAGACATGGGGACACTGAGAGACATGGGGACACTGGGAGACATGGGGACACAGACACTGGCAGACATGGGGACATGGAGACACTAGGGATACTGGAAAACTAGGGACACTGAGACACTAGGGACACTGGGAGACATGGGAACACAGAGACTAGGGACACTGGGAGTCATGGGGACAAAGACACCAGGGACACTGGCTGGGAGACACAGGGATACTGAGACACTTGAGGACATTGTGTCCCTAGTGTATGTCTCCTCATGTCTCCCAGTGTCTTCAAGTTTCTCAGTGTCCCCATGTGTGTCTGTTTCACCATGTCTCAGTGTCCCCATGTGTGTCTGTATCCCCATGTCCCCTAGTGTCTCAGTGTCCCCGTTTGTTTCAGTGTGTGTCCATGTCTCTCTGTCCCCGTGTCTCAGCGTCCCCAGAGGTCTCCATGTGTCCCCATGTCTCATAATGTCCCCTAGTGTCTCAGTGTCCCCATGTCTCCCTGCAACCTTTACCCCATCCCTCACTTCTCTGAGCTGGGAGCTGCTGTCTGGACTCTCTGTGCTGTGTTGCTGCTCCCCCGCAGATCAGTGAGTAGAGTGATGCAGGTATATGCTGTAACTTCCTATCCCTGCCTCTCTCCACACACACAGCAACCTCTACTGGACTGTAATGGTATTGCAGAGTAATCTCTGTTTATACTGATAAAAATACCGGCATTTGTATTGCCGGTATTACTGCAATATCGACACCAGCCAGGCAACCTCCAAAAAAAAAAAATATATATTTTTTTTTAAATCAATGGGCCTATTCCATGGGCCTGGGCCTGGAGCTGCAGCCCCATCAGCCCCTATGTTAATCCGCCCCTGCTGCCCACACTTTGATAATATCATAAAATGCATTACATTAGTCGCCTCATAATCACATGATTTCCTCATAATTCCTGATCTGGTCATGAGTCATCCAACAAGTGAACAAAATACCTTTCCTGTAAAATGGAGGATCTGGCAATTCTGTGTTTGAGTCAGTAAATGGGAAATTACTGAAACTGTGTTTTCACACTTAACTGTAAAGAAATTGTAGATTATGCTAGCTTTAGTGTACCTATAATCTTAATTTTATTAATGACAGGAGGCGAGTATTTGCTTAAGTCTCTCTTTACTAGAACTCCACAGCAGCACAGAAAAAACAACCAATCAGAAAAAAATTAGGTATTATAAAACTCCTCTCCCCATGCATCATTTCCTCTTTCAAGCTGCGACAAAAACAGAACCAAATGCAGAAAACACATAGGGGAAGAAACAAAGTCCTAGATACAAAGAATACAACAATGTCCACCATCCGAGAAGAACTGCCAATCCAGATAGCGTTGATGGACTGTAAACTGAAACGAGAGAACAAAATAGAATCGAATAGGTTGGTTAGCTAATGAAATGTACTCTGAACAAACATATAGTCACCCAGTGCAACAACCAGAAAATACCATAATATAATACAGAAATCCGAACCCTACTATGAAAAACAGACATAAGAACAAGTGACAGGTAGCAGAGACAACAAGCAGAGTTGCATATGTACCTATGAAACCAAACTATAAAATGAAACAAAGGAGGGTTAAGAATGGGCGGGAAATACTCGCCTCCTGTCATTAAAAAAATTAAGATTATAGGTACACTAAAGCTAGCATAAGCTACAATTTTATAACATGACAGGAGGCTTCGTATTTGCTATTTTAACGCTCAGTCAACAAATCCAACACTGTTTGTTTCGCTGGTACCTATTCGGGGATATATTAGAGCAATCTTAAATAGACCTTCCAACTGCGAGGTGACAGTAGGTGGATCTATGAGAATGCCAACTGACAAGGCACCCCGAAATACGGAAAAAACACACTCCACTGGTTTATCCAGTGTACGTGGGGTTGTGACCTGTTTCCTAGCAGCCGGTCCATGAGCTGCCAAGCTGATCTATTAGTAAATTTCCTGTAGGTGTAAAATGCCGAAGGTCATTTGCGGACTTTAGGGCCGCAAAAGGAAAACTGACATCAGGCCTCGACTCTTGATGTGGAAGATGGCTCCTTCAATCATGCCAGGGGCACCCGGTGATGTGGTCTTGCAGGCAAATCTCCAATCTCAAGTAACGCATGAAGTCTACCACCAATTCCGTAATAGAATCGAGCAGGGTCTTTCGTTTACTCATGACCTACTCGGTGAGTCGTCTCCTCCGAGAATGCATTTATATACAGGCAAGAGTGTGGTCAAAACTAGCTGTATCCTGAGTGATTCCAGTATTCCAAATGTACTGTGTGACCCACGACTGCGGTAGGGAAGGAAACTCCCAGAGGACGTCCAATCAGGGTCTGAACTGAACTTGTGAAGTGAAACGGTGGTCGACTACCCTGGGGATTGTGAATCCTGGAATATCCAAAAGGAGGAGAACGTAACCAGGGTTGAGGTTTCCATCCAGCTATATCATCATCGAAGAGTGATAAGACGTCCAGATCCAATGGTAATTGGGACCTGTATAACGAAAAAGAGTCCTCACGTACTGTAGTGAGAGAGTGAAATAATCCGATACGATCCTGATCCATGCCTGACCTGTCAAAATACGTGTATGGAACTCCTGGTCTGTACGCCACCTACAAGATAGGGTATAATATAATGAGTCCCTAGGTCCCTGCACCCCTGACTGTCCGGGTACGATCTCCAAGAGTAGGCCCTAGGCCAAGGAACCCAGGAAAGTGAATTTGATAAATTAAGTCAAAGCATCCCTATATAGGAATACCTCCCTTTAGCTTGGAGTCCCGCGGACTCATAGTGTTCTCCAATACGTAAGCAAGACGTAAAGTCCCTTCACTCACAACAGGACTTCCAGATAGCAGATATATAACGAAACACAGATCTAGTTTCAATCGTCCGAAGCAGGTGTTGTCCGGTTTAAGAACGTCGGCAGCCATATCCGAGCCTGCTACCCATCCTGAGTAGTATTATTATTATTATTATTATTGCAATTTATATAGCGCCAACAGATTCCGTAGCGCTTTACAATATTATGAGAAGGGATTTAACTATAGATAGGACAATTACAAATAAACTTACAGGAACAATAGGTTGAAGAGGACCCTGCTCGATCGAGCTTACATTCTATAGGAGGTGGGTGTAAAACACATTAGGACAGGAATTTGCAATGTACTCCAGTGGTAGGTTGCGTCCTGACTTGTGACGTCCATGTCGGAGTAGGGGACACACATCGTTCCTCCATAGAGTCCAAGTAGGTATCCTTGCTGACAGTTGAATAGGTGGGTTAGCGAGAAACCCCAATACGGTTCCCGTGAGGGATTTAGGGTATAGAAGGAGGGCCATCCAAGAATGTTCCCAGAGGAGTGGTGGTAGTCCAATCATCTTATTCCAAGATTGTTAACGACCAGTGAAAACAAGTCGATCGAGGACTCCGGTCTTTCCATGCGATCCATGCGTACGGCGTAGCTGCAGACCGGGCTGTGGGCCTTCCCTAGTCTTTTTACCCGAGCACGGCGGTGCACATTTGCTCTACGAAGGCCTCAGGCTCTCGTGTCACCTTGACATGGGAAAGAACTGTCTGTGCAGTTCGTTCGCAATGGTCTGCATAACCTGAACCTAGAGGAGGGTTTCTCTACCCTTGCCCAGTTGTTATGGAGCATTGTCTCCCTTACGTACCGGTGAGATACTATACCCCTGTACCAGAGCCGAATCATCAGCGGTGAACTCGGTATGTGGTACGCACCTCTATATTGGATTGAGAGCAGGAGGGACGTCCCTCTATGCAGACATTGTTGTCATGTACAGGACAAGCCTGTGTGATGAACAAATGGATGACACCGTAGTGTGTTGAGTGTATGAGAGAGAGCTGCAGTCTCTAATAATGTAGCTGAACTCCGTGTTAGCATCCGGCTGATATCACGAGTGGGCTGCACCCGTTAAAAGCAAAAGTTAGAGTCTACCTCCGTGTCCGTTTCCTTCTATGAGAGTGTGTCACACTCGAAGTATGTCCTCTGTATCCCTCTCAGTATCGGGCTGAGGTTGTGATACCGGAGAAACTGACGGAAGCCAAGCACAGAGAGATGGACACAGGTTTCTTCAGGAAGGAAGAGATTCTTTATTGGATCACCGATCGGGACTCAGAGGGACTAGCGTCACCAAAATACAGCAAAGTCTGAGTACTGAATACATAGAGTACATTCCTTATATAGCACTGTAGCTCCTCCCACAATTAACTACACCCACACATACCCTTAACCTATTTAATGAATAGAGTCTAAACTCATCCATCCGGTCTAACCACGTGGCTCATCTGATACAAAGGAGAGGGACGCGTAATTCCAGTTCTTACATTCCTGCACCTGGTCAGTACAGTGATGACAGTATCTTAGCTACGTGTAATTAACCAACTGATACTACAAACACATATACATACATATGCCTTGTGGCAATCTTAGCCTGCTAAACTTGTATTTTACTGGAATTACATCACATTCCCCCCTTTGATGCCTCTGATATTTCACAATTACTTGAGGCATCACTTAACCTTGGTTTGCATATACCTCAGGTTACCATGAACCAGACCAGACTTATCTTATGATGTGAATCTTCAACATTCATCTTCTTGCATTGGTTCTCCCTGATCTAGAGCCTTATACTTATATATCGCCATTATCTGTGCAGCAGCCTTCCTCTCTGCTATACTTCCTATCAGGCTTTGCACAGACCTAACTACTAAGGGTATAAGACACGGTAGGAGTAGACACAACAGTAAAATCAGTAGGACTCCACCTACCACTGCCTTAAGCCCTCCAAACCACTCATACCAGCTACCAAACCAACTACTTGGATTGTACCCTTTCCATACCTGAGTAGGCACATGCGCTAGTTTAACCATATGGCTAGTAAGCTCAGCTATTGCTTGCCCTTCGTCATCTATTTGAAGACAGCAATTACTTAGGTTAAACTTCCCACATACACCTCCCTCTACTGCCAAAAGGTAATCCAAGGCTAATCTATTTTGGTAGACTGCTGTCCTCATCCTGGTGTTATGCTTCGCTAGAAGATTGAGCGCTTGTGATGTCTCATTTGTGATAATCTCAACCACCGCCTGTAATCTTATAATACGGTTGAGCATATAAATAGGGGTTCTATAACCAAAGGTACCATCCTCAGCCCACGTGGCTGGCCCATAATAATCTATGATACGCTGGGGAGGCCATTCATCATCTTCCCAGGCGCCTATCTCTATGGGTCCCCTTTTCTTCCTATGATTCACATCATATACTTTAACACCTAAAGTCTCACCTGTTTCAATCGGTAACAAGAAGAAGGATGGTTTGAGCATACCCAACACACATGCCCCTTCCCAGTCCTGTGGCAGCTCCGAATAGGCTTTCTTACCACAGATCCAGTACAAATTTGCTGGGGCTCTCCAAGTAGATGTGATGGATAGATCAAACCACACATCCTTTAAATTGGCATATCTAGCAAACGGGTTAGATGGTTCTGAGACATTTGAAGCCGACCACCAAGTTGTATTCTTTGTATCATCATCATAAGCTTTTTGCCCTAGACAAGTTAATTCTCCTACAGAAGTATTATACATTATTCCTTTCCTTGCTATGCAAACATAACCTATGATGGAGGTCTTTAATCTCCACTCAGATTTACCTCTAACACTCATCTGGCTTGTGAAGATATTAATTGTTCAACTGCCTCAGAACCGGACATTACCTCCTTTGCTTCCCAAGGCCATTGGTCTCCCATGTTAGTACCTCCACACACATAGCAGTTGGTAACATTAAGACTACCGGCAATACTTTCAGCTAGATCAATGAACAGGTTTTTAGCATTATGGGGGATCTTATTATCTATACTCATCTCTTCGTAAAAGGAATGGTATACTTGATGAGTCTGGGAGGATACCGTATCAGTCTCTATTCCTATAAACAATAATGTCCCAGGATCTAAACCCGTCCCGTATATTTGAAACCCAAATAAATTTCCATACTTATCTAAGAACTTGTCGGGGTTATTAATGAGTATATGGACTGGGTTGCATTCCATAGACTTACAATAAGGGCTAGTCGGCAACTTAGTCACTATCATGTCTTTGTCTACTGTCTGTCCCCAAGTTGCCCACCCCACACAAGACCAATATGGGCAAAAGTTATAATCTCTATTTGGGCATCTAGGACTTACATATTTATTTTTGCTACTGGGACAAATATATTTATCGTTAGACCCATACGTCCTCTCCCATCTAAGATCCCCACATACATTCCACGGCTTTCTACCACTCGATATCGCTTTACACGCATCAAATAGCAGAACACCCGAAGAATGTACGGATTCTAACACCGTTTTATTAATTAGGGTCCCCTGAGGATCTCCATTCCTGAGAGTCAACCAAATTGTACGAGGCTGATACTCCGGACTGAAGCACTTAGGTTCTCCTACTCCTAAATGGCACACACTATAATCTATATTTAAGTATCTACATCTCGATACATCTCCTTTACACTCGTATTGTGAATGCCAAATTAGGGTTTGGGAAATATGGTTACCTGTTCTCGTAGTCTTAATGCATACCTCACAGCTAGGAGTGTCGGTACCTCTACCTTCCTGAATATAAAAACACATATAAATAAACACTATCAAAAGCACATCTTTCGCCGTCATCCTCAGTCTTCGTCCGTGCGATGGCGCCTCAGCTTCCAGGATGTGAGGGGCTGCAGGGAATGGAGTTCTGCTCATCTTCACAGGTGTCCCTTCGAGACTTTCCTGGCTTATACACTATGTGATGGTAAGCGGACAGGCTTTATTATGGCCTTCTCACTCACACCTGTAACAATAAAATTTGTAATCCACAATAATTCCTCGTTACTCCGACTGAGTAGTGCGTTTTAACCGGATCTTGCAGGGATTCTCTGGATCTGCTGTAACTTGCCAAGAATCGACTGCTGCTGGTTTAACCCTGGAGTGATGTATCCACGGAGTCACTTCTGCTACTTTTATTGCTGTAGGGGTAGACAAAAGAACAACATAAGGACCTCTCCACTTGGGCCCTAACGGTACATTATTCCACTCTTTAATCCACACTTGATCTCCTGGATGATAACTATGAACAGGGGGATAAATATTCACAGGTAATCTATCTTGTACCCATTTCTGTACCTCCTCCATAGTCTTACCCAACTCTACAACCTGCTGCCGGGTAATTCCTTCTCCCAACTGACTCAAGTCCCCCCTTAAGTTACCAAGTACGGGAGGTGGTCGCCCATACATGATTTCAAAAGGAGAGAGGCCCATCCTTCTGGTAGGGGTACTGCGGATTCGCAATAAGGCTATAGGTAAGAGAACGTTCCACTTAAGTTGGGTTTCCTGACACATTTTAGCCAACTGGTTCTTTATAGTTCTATTCATTCTCTCTACCTTACCAGAACTCTGGGGTCTATATGCAGTATGAAGCCTCCACTTTATACCAAGCATATGAGTCAGTTGTTGTAGGCACTGGTGAACAAAAGCTGGACCATTGTCCGATCCTATAGAACAGGGTAGTCCATATCGGGGTATTATTTCTCGTAGCAGGAATCTCACAACTTCTCCTGCTTTCTCTGTACGAGTAGGACATGCTTCTACCCAGCCTGAATAGGTGCACACAATTACCAGCAGGTAACGATGTCCACCCGATTTAGGCATCACTGTAAAGTCTATTTGTAGATCGGACATGGGGAGTCCCCCCATAAACTGAACTCCTGGTGGCTTTACTGGTCCTTGTCTTGCATTATTCTTAGCACACGTTACACATCTGCGTACAATGGCCTGAGTCAAGTTGGACAATCTTGGTATGTAGAAATGTTTTCTAAGAGATTCTTCAGTACTGTCTCTCCCAGAATGTGTCCCGTTGTGATAATTTTGGACAATTTCTACCGCTAGCGATGCTGGTATAACTATTCTTCCATCTTCTAGCTGATACCACTTGTTCTCCAGATACTTTCCCGGTTCAGTCTTTAACCACTCCTCTTCTTGAGCTGTATAAACTGGAGTCCATTGGGACAGTGGAGTTGGTATAAGAGCAGCTATATGCCCTACATACTCCTGTCTTCCTGATTCAGCAGCACGCTTAGCTGCACTATCTGCCATCCGATTTCCCTTGGTTACATCACCATCTCCTCTCAGATGCGCTCGACAATGTATGATACCGACTTCTTTCGGCTCCCACACTGCTTCCAATAGTTGTAGGATTTCAGCTGCGTACTTGATTTCTTTGCCTTCTGAATTCAGTAGTCCTCTTTCTTTATACAAAGCTCCGTGGGCATGAGTGGTTAAAAACGCATACTTAGAGTCCGTATAGATATTTACTCTTAAACCTTCAGCCAATTGTAACGCTCGTGTTAGTGCTATTAATTCTGCCTTTTGTGCTGATGTTCCTTTCGCCAGTGGCCGAGCTTCTATCACCTTGTCTATTGTTGTCACTGCATATCCTGCATAGCGGATCCCTTCTTTCACATAACTACTGCCGTCGGTGTAATATTGAACATCGGGGTTCTGGATGGGAAAATCACGAAGATCTGGTCTACTTGAGAATACTTCATCCATTACTTCCAAACAATCATGTTGACTTTCAGTAGGTTGTGGCAAAAGGGTAGCTGGATTTAAGGTGTTTACAGTCTCTAAATGCACTCTTGGGTTTTCACACAACATTGCTTGATACTTGGTCATACGGCTATTACTAAACCAATGATTTCCTTTGTAATCCAACAACGTCTGTACTGCATGTGGGACTCGTACATAAAGTTCTTGACCCAGAGTGAGTTTATCGGCTTCAGCTACTAGCAGGGCGGCTGCAGCTACGGCTCTTAGACAAGGTGGAAGTCCGCTGGCCACTGCATCCAGTTGCTTAGACATGTAGGCAACAGGTCTTTGCCATGATCCCAAGTACTGTGTCAATACTCCCACAGCCATTCTTCTTTGCTCGTGTACATACAGGTAGAATGGTCGTGTGTGATCAGGTAGACCTAATGCTGGGGCACTCATCAAAGCCTTCTTCACATCTTCAAATGCCGTTTGCTGTTCTTGGGTCCATAAGAAGGGGTCGTGCTCTGTACCTTTGATAGCTGCGTACAGAGGTTTTGCTAGTATCGCATAACTGGGAATCCATATCCTACAGAAGCCTGCTGCCCCCAAGAATTCTCGCACTTGTCTTCTATTCTTGGGTATTGGTATTTGGCAGACAGCTTCTTTTCTCTCTGGCCCCATAATTCTTTGACCTTCAGAGATATGGAATCCTAGATACTTGACAGTTGGCAAACACAACTGAGCCTTCTTTCTAGACACCTTGTATCCTGCCTTCCAGAGAATGTGTAGTAGATCGTGCGTTGCTTGCTGACAGATTTCTTTTGTAACTGCTGCTATCAACAAGTCATCTACATATTGTAACAATACACACTCTCCTGGGATGGACTCGAAATCCAATAGATCTTGACTTAGGGCTGAACCAAATAGGGTAGGTGAATTTTTAAACCCTTGGGGCAGTCTTGTCCAAGTCATTTGGCGTTTTGAGCCCGTTACAGCGTTCTCCCATTGGAAAGCGAAAATACATTGACTTTCTGCGGCAATTCGGAGGCAAAAGAAGGCATCTTTGAGATCTAAGACTGTGAAGTAAGTAGCCCCGCCCGGAATTAAAGCAAGCAGGTTATATGGATTGGGTACAACTGGATGTATGCTAACAACCGCATCATTGACTGCTCTTAAGTCCTGCACAGGTCGATACTCATCTGTGCCGGGCTTTTGAACAGGCAGCAATGGGGTGTTCCAGGGGGAAGTACAGAATTTTAGGATACCATACCGTATGAACTTATCCAGATAGGATTGGATGTTCTTCTTAGCCTTCTGCGGAATGTGATATTGTCTTAGGCTCACTGGATAAACCCCATGTTTCAGTTCAATTTTTATTGGTGGAATATTGCGGGCCAGTCCTGGTGGGTTGTTCTCTGCCCAAACTCCTGGTATGTTAAACAATGTCTCATCACTCCTAGGGTTTTGGCTAGTCAACACTGTATAAAGTCGCCACTCTTCTTCCTTTGGTACGGATAAAGTCATAATACCTGAAGGTCCATTAAACTTTAAAGATGTTGTTCCATCTGGTAGGAACGTAATCTGCGCTTGTAATTTGGATAGCATATCACGTCCCAGCAATTGGACTGGACATTCAGGCATATAAAGGAATTGGTGTTTTACTACGTGGCCTCCCAATGTACAGAGTCGACTTTTAAGAACCGGTCTTTCAGCACTTCTTCCAGTTGCTCCTATCACAGTAATAGTCCTTCCAGATGGAGGAGCAACTAGATTAGTCACCACTGAATGTTCAGCACCAGTGTCGATCATGAACGCACTCCTTTTCCCCCTTATTGATACATCGACCATAGGCTCCGCTCGACCAAGGGGGATGGAGCCCGGTCGGTATCAATAGTCCTCCATGACCGTGTCAGCCAATCCTACAAAGTCCCTACCTTCTCTATCGCGAGACCTTTGCGCTGCTGGAATATACCTGTCTTCCCTAACACTTCCTCTGTTCCCATTACTCCCTCTATAACCATTACTCCCTCCGGGACCTCCTCTACCTCTCGCTCTGCCTCTAAAGTTTCCGTAGCCTGCCCTGGGTTGGTCTCTCTCGTACTGCTCTCTTTGCGGACATTCGTTCCTCCAATGCCCTTCTTCCTTGCAATACGCACACTGATCCCTACTCAAAGGCTCCCTACTCCATCTATTATTGCCTCTATCTGGGCCCCGTTTATCTACGCCTGCGATCGCTACCGCTAGCATATCAGCCTTTTTACGCATCTTGCGCTCCTCCTCTTTCTTGCTTTCTGTTTCCCTATTCATATAGACCTTATTAGCTACCTCCATTAGTTGGGAGATTGACATACCTGCAAACCCTTCTAACTTTTGTAGCTTGCGCTTAATATCTCCGTAAGCTTGGCTGACAAAGGCGGAGTTAACCATTCGGGAATTGTCTGCGTCTTCCGGATTAAAGGGGGTGTACAAGCGGTACGCCTCCAATAATCGGTCATAAAAGACACTGGGCGCTTCATCGCTTTTCTGGATCACCTCAACTGTCTTCGACATGTTAATGGCTTTCTTTCCTCCGGCTTTCATGCCAGCAATTATAGCGTCTCTATAGGCTCTGAGTTGAACCATATCAGCACCATTTACGTTCCAATCGGGATCAGTGTTGGGATAATGTGTTGCGGCCCATGCTGCTGGATTAGCTTGGTTCAAAGCACGGGCTCTATCCTCTAATGCTTTAATGGCTGCTTGATTTATTCTTGTCCTTTCCTCATTGTTAAATAAAGTCATTAATAACTGCTGGCAATCAGCCCATGTCGGATTATGTGTCTGTACTATTGAGGTGAACAGATCAGTCATGGCTTGTGGTTTCTCAGTATACGAGGAATTATGGGTCTTCCAGTTTAAAAGGTCGGTAGTGGTGAAAGGGACATATACGAAGACAGGGTCAGCGTGTGCCATTTGACCTGCGGCATCGATATAAGCTGACCCGGGATTTAAGCGAAGAGGCATCTGATAGTGCTTTAATTGTTGGGCACCAGTCAACTGTCGGGTTTGGATGGGGCTACGTAGGGAAGCGTCAGTCATGGGTTCCGGTCGGGGAGATATAGGGTATGGGGATGTGGGAGGTTGGTTTTGGGAAAAGGTAGTGAATAGAACACTTCGGGCCGAGCTAGATGAAGCTTGACCGGAAGTCTGAAGTGGCGCCAAATCAGGATATTCGTTTCTAATGGGGGTGGGTTCTGGTTCCGGAAGGGGAGATTTAGTACGAGGGGGGGTGGATCCTGTACTGGAGGAGGAAGCGGAAGTGGATGAGGGTAATGAGGGAAGGGTTACAGGACTTCCTGTATTTGCTTCACTTCCTCTTACCGGAAAGTAAGGGGGCGGCAAAGGGATCTCGGACTCAGGGGGCGTGTCCAAAATGGGCCTAACACCAGTCCTAGTGGACGAACAAGTCCTAGCTACCATGAGGCGACACTGCTCCTCGTGGCATGTCCGGAGCCATTTTGGCGAGTCATTTACGGCCTGTCTCCAACAATCAATATAAGGAAACTGGCCGTAAAGTTCAGGCCTACCTGATACAGCCACGTGTAAGCGCTGTACCAGAGTTGGATCCAAACTGCCACGTGGCGGCCATGCCGCAACCAAAGTAGGCCACTCCCTAGTGCACAAAGTGACCAAACGTACAGGGGACATCTTAACCCCAAAATCACAAACTTTGAATCCCTTTTTAAAATTCTTAACCATACATCCTAAGGGATCCGGAATCGTTGACTGCGACGCACCCATATTTAACAGTGGAACGTCGTCGACAACGATTACTATACACGCGTACTATTCAACAGTCACACCCGTTTCCTCTGGCAACAGCACCACGTGGTATGGTTACCAAGTGAAACGTACACAATAACAATAAACACTCAGGGAATTCCCATACACACACAGCTGCTACACCAGTCACTATATAATCAATATTATGCCCTTTGGCGTAACTACACAGTCACCCACGCTATAATTCTCTATATACGAATTACCCGTCTATAACACACCCCAGTAACATCGTCTTTTACAAATAGCGGTTACAGTACGGTTAGCATAGGTCAAAGCACAAGTTAAGGTCACAATACAATTATTAGTGGTTATGGTGTTAAACATGCAATGGACGACAATGATTAGTACTTATTATATAATGTCAGTAAATATACAGGGTTATGGTACCGTGCACTATAATACAGCAACACACTATTAACACTCTCGCTAGACGGCTGAGCTCGCGCTATCTAACAAGATATACACTTTACTAAAACAATCGTTAACACATTTACAATTCCCAACTAAACTATTGGCCAGTACCTTGAATGGACTACCTAAAACTATATACACCCGTTTTGGTTAGCCACACTGCCCAATCACCACATATATAGCGAGCTAGAGAACCGAATTTACACAGACGCCTCTTAGTCGCACTATACAACGAGCTAGAGAACCGAATTTACACAGGCGCCTCTTAGTCGTACTATCAAAAGTCTAGTGGGTTCCAAATTTACACGCCTTCCCACTTAGCCCAGATAGGATGAGAACTAGCGAACCGAATTTACACAGGCGCCGCTTAGTCTCCCGGTCCCTCCGACCTAGCGAACGTAATATACACCCTAGAACGCTAGTCTAGACAAGACACCGGTGTCCGGCTAGGGCTATCTTACACCAGGACCCCGCCTGACTAACCAAATCAAACGGTCTGACTAAAGAGCGTTCGATCGAGCGGTGCGCCTTCGCTCCTTCCCTCCGACAGAGGGGGCAGATACAGATTCAAAAACCCCTTTGGGCCTACCGCACAATCGGTATACCCCTAGCGGGTCCTGCCGTCTAAAACAGCAGTTATCTTACCTCCTCGTTCCTGAACCTGAGTTCACACTCATCGACGGGGACACCCCAGCACTTCTCACGTAGAGGCCGATGATCTCCTGGACAACAGACCAGTGGCGCCGAGACGAAGGGAGGTCCACGCAGAAGTTCAGGGGTGCAGCCGTAGAGAACGTGGGCAAAGATAGACCGTCTCACGCCTCTGCCTCTCAGCTACCGTTGAACGATGAGCTTCCCGGCCAATGCACCAAATGATACCGGAGAAACTGACGGAAGCCAAGCACAGAGAGATGGACACAGGTTTCTTCAGGAAGGAAGAGATTCTTTATTGGATCACCGATCGGGACTCAGAGGGACTAGCGTCACCAAAATACAGCAAAGTCTGAGTACTGAATACATAGAGTACATTCCTTATATAGCACTGTAGCTCCTCCCACAATTAACTACACCCACACATACCCTTAACCTATTTAATGAATAGAGTCTAAACTCATCCATCCGGTCTAACCACGTGGCTCATCTGATACAAAGGAGAGGGACGCGTAATTCCAGTTCTTACATTCCTGCACCTGGTCAGTACAGTGATGACAGTATCTTAGCTACGTGTAATTAACCAACTGATACTACAAACACATATACATACATATGCCTTGTGGCAATCTTAGCCTGCTAAACTTGTATTTTACTGGAATTACATCACAGTTGAAGGAGGGCCACGCCCTCTAATAATGAAGCAGTGTCCAGTTCACTAAATGAGAGGGGTTCACTCTATACTTGTGTAAATAAAAATATCGATCTCGGGTCGAGGAGATGGAGGGCCACACCCTCTAGTAATCCAAACTAGAGTCCATATCAGACCCAGGGTGACCCTGCAGGGTTCACCATCTAATAACAAAAGCGTAGGACTTGGATCTCGAGGAGGGACCCTCTCTGGCCACGAGACCTTTCTCTGAATCCCTCACCTAAGAGGTGGGATCCACTGGTAATAAACCAGACTGATGGTAGACGGAGTAGGATACCACCTCTGGCTGTGTCCATCTTAAATAATAAAAATGGGCAATGAGAGAAAGCAACCTTTGAAAACAATGACGGAGTCTACCAACGGACCGCCTGGATCCCGTGCGCGCGTCGGCAGTCTGAGGAAAGCTGGAGACGTTGTCTGCACTCCACGAGGGCCCAGGAGGTCTTAAGTCAGGCCCCTTGATGACCTGAGAGATAGGAAAAAGGAAGGCACGAAAAACAAAACAATAATAAAAGTAGATAAGGGTAAATACGTACCTCGGATAGAAGGCCGGAAAACAAGTCAAGATAGTCCAACTGAACAGGGCCAGGAGCTAACCCGACGCAGGAATAACTACCGATATCTAAGATGGATACCGGAAGGCAGTTAGAGGGTTAGTTGCTAAAGACAAGGGAACACCATGTCCCCCTGTTGGGGTCTGAGTACTGGTCCCTGCCTGTGTGAAATTCTCCTGAGGCATGAGGTTTTAGGGCCTTCACCCTTCCCACCATACTCAGGTGGCCTTATACTGGTGTCCTCTTGGATAGTATGGCAGTGGTACTTGCCTGGGCACCTACCTATCTCCATGTCAATAGTGGGTACTGGGTTTTCCTCAGTGATATTCCCCCAGGCCTGCGGCCAAAGGGGGTTCGGCACCGATAGATCAAGCCAACAAGGGCGCTGATAGAGCAGGCCCGTCAGAAGGGCACAGGTCTAGCAGGCCAATCAAAGGGGCACAGACATAGCAGGCCAATCAATGGGGCACAGACATAGCAGGCCAATCCATGGGGCACAGACATAGCAGGCCAATCAATGGGGCACAGACATAACAGGCTAATCCATGGGGCACAGACATAGCAGGCCAATCAATGGGGCACAGACATAGCAGGCCAATCAATGGGGCACAGACGTAGCAGGCCAATCAATGGGGCACAGACATAGCAGGCCCGTTATAGGGGCATAGACAGAGCCGGTCGTATATGTGTGTAGCGTTCCAACAGCAGTAAGGCCCATCTGTGTGGGTAGAGTCCCCTATATATATATGTGCAATGAAACAGGGAAACCTTGGGTGGAAAACTTTAATATGCAAAAAAAACACCAGCAGTGTAGAATGTGTTTATAACAGTATTTTACATAATACCTCTGGATTAAGTGATATTATGTCTCCAGTCTAATATAACAGATGTTTCAGCCACTGGTGCTGAATATTTTATACAGGGAACTGGCATATCTGTAATGTTTGGTCAAAGACAGAGGTATCCAAACTGCAGGAACCTCAGAGCAGTACAGGGTGTACTGCCTATAGCCTATCCTCCAGCCCAACAAAGAAATATATATATATATATATATATATATATATAAATATGGCGTCATCTTGAGCTATAGACTAACCCTGAGCAGGGTGGATGGGCCCTCATATGCTGTAATAAGGTTCCAGCTGTGAGCTGAATCCGGCCTTGATACACAGAGGGGAAGAAAGCCCCTCAAACGGACCTCCAACGAGAAGGTATACACAGGGGAGGGGCCGCGAGCGATCGCACCCTCCCCCGCCCGGTCGGACACACACGTCTGCAGGCGGAGGCTGCCTGGTACTTCTGCTCGCTCACAAGTACCCCTGCGGCCGGAAAAAAGCACATGGGACCGCCGGAGATGAACTCCGCGGTCCAGGAGCTCGGGTGATCGGGTAGATGCCGTCAGCCTCCTGAAGCCCCAGAGCAGCACACACACACACCGCCAGACATAAGGACAAAGGCGAAAAAAAAAAAAAAATATATATATATATATATATATATATATATACACAAAGTGGGAAACTGACAGGGGGGACAAGCTTACGGGGATAGAGTTAGACAGAAGGACCCCAAAGACCCCCCCCCCCAAATCAAAAAAATAGGTAATAACAGTGATAGCCTGAAGTAGAAGTAATAAAGCTGTATGTGTAAGGAAAAATCTCAAAAGGGCAAAATCAAATATTCAATATATAGGCATAAAAATCCCACAAGGGTAAAATAAAATACTAAATATGGAAGAAAAATCCAACAAGGACAATATTAAATACTGAAAATATCAGACTAAATTCCACAAGGACAATAAAAATACTGAATACATATAGCAATAAAATCCCACAAGGGCAATCTAAAATACTGAAAATATAGCAATAAAATCTCACAAGAACAATACAAAATACTGACTATATAAGCAATAAAATCCCAAAGCCACCAACTAGAAGCAGGAGGCAGTGGTACTCTGACCTGTACTGATGCGGAGCAGCAAAGAAAGAGGAAATGGTGCATGGGGAGAGAAGTTTTATAGTACCTAACTTTTTTCTGATTGATTGTTTTTTCTGTGCTGCTGTGGAGTTCTAGTAAAGAGATACTTTCTGTCATGTTATAAATTAACTTCTTTAGTTGCAATAATATTTTAGACAGGAGTCAGGATACAGATGGGGCGGTACTGTGCATTTTGTGCCTTAGATATACCACTTACATAATAACACAAATGTGTATTGTGTCACTCCATGAAGTATCTTCTATATTTTCTGAATATTCTAATATATTTTGAATATTCTAAATCTTCAGATGTATGTTCTGCTTTATTCAAATATCAGACTTTTTTTAACGTGTCTAATTTATTTTTTTCTTCAGCAATTACCGTATTTATCGGCGTATAACACGCACTTTTTTCCCCTGAAAATAGGGGAAAAATCGTGGGTGCGTGTTATACGCCGATATCCCATAATTACTTACCTGTCCTGAAGCGTGGGCCGGCTTCACAGCTTGCACCGCGGTACAGGAACTTTAATTTCATGTTCCGGTTTCCGGCGGGACTGAAAGGAAGTGTGCACAATAGTGTGCACACTTCCTTTCAGTCCCGCCGGAAACCGGAACATGAAATTAAAGTTCCTTTACCGCGGTGCGCGCTGTGAAGCCGGCCCACGCTTCAGGACAGGTAAGTAATTATGGGAGGGGAAGTACACTATGGGATGGGAGGGGAGGGGGGGGAAGTACACTATGGGAGGGGGGAGAATACTATGGGAGGGGAGGGGGGAGAATACTATGGGAGGGGAGGGGAGGGGGGAGAATACTATGGGTGGGGAGGGGGGAGAATACTATGGGAGGGGAGGGGGGAGAATACTATGGGAGGGGAGGGGGGGAGAATACTATGGGAGGGGAGGGGGGGAGAATACTATGGGGGGGGAGAATACTATGGGAGGGGGGAGGGGGAGAATATAATGGGAGGGGAGGGGGAGAGAATACTATGGGAGGGGAGGGGGGAGAATACTATGAGAGGGGAGGGGGGGGGAGAATACTATGGGAGGGGAGGGGGGAGAATACTATGGGAGGGGAGGGGGGAGAATACTATGGGAGGGGGGGGGATACTATGGAGGGGGGGGATACTATGGAAAGGGGGGGACACTATGGGATGAGGGGGGAATACTATGGGATGAGGGGGGGGGGATACTATGGGAGGGGGGAAATTTCCTGGAATTTCTTTCTAAAAATGAGGTGCGTGTTATACGCCGGTGCGTGTTATACGCCGATAAATACGGTACTTGCAAAAAACCAATGATCACAAATGGAAGAGTAGAAAATCCTAAAGAAATCTACAATGAGGGTGAAAAACTACCTTTCAAATGCAATAAAAAATATAAACCATACAGGAGTGAAGACGTGATTTGCAATGCAAATGGTTGGAGTCCTGAGCCTTTATGTGAAGGTTTGTATAGGTTATATTTAGGGCCAGTGCTATCAATAGGCAGATTAGGCAAGGGTGGCTTTATAATTTGTGTCCTAGAATTGAGTAATTACTTTATTGTTCTTTTGGTTCAAGGGAAACTTTGTTCAAATGTGTCAAACTTATAAGTATGCGGTCTGGAGCTAAAAACATTCTAATGAACTAAAGTCGACGAAAAGTAATATATAGTTTGCCGCCCACACAATAACCAGTCATTTTAAAAATTATTTTTATATTCATGTAATAGTCGCATTGGGCATGCTATGAAAGGATCACATTGTTGTCACAAAACATAAATCAAAGCATTTCACAATTAGTGAGTGGAGTCTAGCCATGGCAAGTTTGAAATGGACCTACATTGTCCAATAACAGGGGCGTTTCTCTTAGTTTCCCCTCTCCCTCTTACCCATATAGCTCAGTTTCAGACAAGTCCTTTAATGACAGAAATAGGGCATAATTATATTTACCTGCTTTTTCATCTTGTAGAGTCAAACTCAAAGATAAAGATTTTGAACGAGACAGTTGTCTCAAAGAGACGCATGTTTCATAAACTGAAGGGCGTAAGAGTTCTTAGGATGTTCAAGTGCATGAACAGTTCAAAGGGAATGCTAGTCTTCCCACAAAATGTAATTGATAATGGGTTGGGCTTATGGCACTGATGCTCTCCAAAAAGAAGAAAAATAGAAAGTGGGAGATTTCATCGACAGTTTCAAATAAACTGTTATTTATGGTTCTTGGATTGTCCATGAAAAGCAAAACGATGTAGACCTTCAATAAACTAAAATGCTTTTTTTTGTTGTTTGTTTATTTTTACATTAGACGTAAGCTGCTATCCTGACTATGTGGCAAATGGTAAAGTAGAGAAGACTAAGGAAATATACAAGGAGGGTGACACCATGGTTTTAAACTGTAATTATGGATACCAAATTGAATTCTCTCCAAACGAACCTCGAAAATGCACAGCAAATGGCTGGTTTCCTCCTCTAAAGTGCATCAGTAAGTACATCTATATATTCAAAGAAAAATATTTGCATATCTTCTCCTGCTCTGTCAACAATGTTTTGAGCTCTTCAGAGCATTAGAACTAGTACCGGATGCTGCTACTCTATTCAGAATGTTCCCTTTCATTATTTAACTGTATATCAATGGTATATAAAGAAAATAACTAACAATTAATGCGGATGCTACTTACAGTAAAAGTAAATCAAGTGACCTAATTCTTAATATAAAAAAAATATAGAAAAATCAATAAAACAAATATCATTTATAAAAAAAGTCAATACAATCAAATATGTTCATTACATAATCTTTTCAAAAAACACCTTACAAAGAAGTAGGGTCATTAGCAATGGCGGTAAAATAAAAGGGAAATCACTATAGTAGTTAGAGGCATAACCTGCTTGTCAAACAAGATATGTGTGTAAAATGTGAGTTCTGTTAACCAAACATTCTAAAGCTGCTGTAGCATGGCACTGGAACACTAATGAACAGATCCATAGGAACTGAAACGTACATAGAGACATTAGTGGCCATCTACCAAGACACTATCAAGATCCATGAATGATAATTTGATTTGTGAGGTCTGTGTGGTGTAGAAAACATGACAGCCAACTGTTCCCTATCTTTGGCCTCCTTCATTTTGAGTAACTCAGAACTGATGGCAATCTCCAATGCCATACTCATGAAAGCTAACACAGGTGTTTTGGTTGTGCAGCTCAATGAGGCTATTAACCCCTTAAGGACGGAGCCAAATGTACACGTTGTGAACGAAACAAAATGTAAACAAAACCTGGCATTTGCGCTATATGTCTGTCTAACCGTAATTGACCTCTTTCATATTAAATGCACCCCCCCACACTTATTATATATCATTTTATTCAGGGGAAACATGGCTTTCATTTAATATCAAATATTTAGCTATGAAACATAATTTAATATGAAAAAATGGGAGAAAATGAGAAATGTTGTTATTTTTTAGTTCTACATTACATTTTAACTGTCAACGTCATAATACTGTTTGCTTTTACTGCAATAAAATACACATATTTGTATTCAGCAAAGTCTCACGTGTAAAACAGTACCCCCTATGTACAGGTTTTATGGTGTTTTGGGAAGTTACAGGGTCAAATATAGCACGTTACATTTGAAATTGAAATTCGCCAGATTGGTTACGTTGCCTTTGGGACTTTATAGTAGCCCAGGAATGAAATTTACACCCAAAATGGCATACCATTTGCAATAGTAGACAACCCAAGGTATTGCAAATGGGGTATGTCCAGTCTTTTTTAGTAGCCATTTGGTCACAAACACTGGCCAAAGTTAGCGTTAGTATTTGTTTGTGTGTGAAAAATGCAAAAAACGCCAATTTTGGCTAGTGTTTGTGACTAAGTGGCTACTATAAAGACTGGATATACCCACTTTGCAATACCTTGGGTTGTCTACTATTGCAAATGGTATGCCATCATAGGGGTAATTTTCATTCTTGGGCTACCATAGGGTCTCAAAGGCAACGTACCCAATCTGGCAAATTTTTCTGTGAAAAAAATGAAACACAAGCCATATATTTGACGCTGTAACTTTTGAAAACCCCATAAAACCTGTACTGTTGTACTCGGGACACTTCGCTGAACACAAATATTTGTGTTTCAAAACAGTAAAATGTATCGCAGCAATAATATCGTCCGTGTAAGTGCTCTTTGTGCGTGAAAAATAAAAAAAAACGTAACTTTTACTGGCGATATCATCGTTGTAATACATTTTACTGTTTTGAAACACTAATATTTGTGTTCAGCGAAGTCCCGCGAGTAGAACAGTACCCCCCATGTACAGGTTTTATGGTGTCTTAGAAAGTTATAGGGTTAAATATTGTGCTAGCAAATTAAATTCCCTTTACTTTCGGCATGGGTTGTCAGGCAGGTCCCGCTAATTGTAATTAATTAAGATACCCAATTATGTAAAAATATTGCATAAATATATATGTACAATTAATATTTATGTATATAGATATATATATTATTTTGTTCTACGTGTTTTTTGATATAAATATATATATTAATATCACAATACAGTTAGAACTAAATAACACACATCTATATATTTTGTAATTATTTTTTTTAATTATTTTATTTATTTTATTTTTTAACATATTTACATATTGATTTTTTTTATATTATATATAAATATAAATATAACAGTAATTATATATATATATTTAATCAGTATCAGTCTACGTGTAATTTGATATTAATATATATATATATATATATATATATATATATATATATATATATATATATATATATATGAAACATGGGGGGATGGTCGCACTCACCTAAACATGCTTAAATGGGGTGCTGCTGTGGGCCATATTATACAATAAACAATACACAAGATCCAGCGCACTCTCCTATCCACTAAACAGCAACTTCAATGTTGACAGATTTTATTAGTTTGTAAAAGTTTTTTTTTAAAAACACCTAATCTAGGCAAAAAAATTGTAAAATACACCTATACAGTGTACGTGTGTGTATGTATATGTGTATATATATATATACTTAGATCATATATATATATATATATATATATATATATATATATAATATATATATATGATCTAAGTATATATTATTATATTTTTACACTTTTAACATTTATTTTATTTTATTTTCAGCCAGCAGGGGGACCACCTGTCATTACAGGCAGTCCCCCTGCTGGCAATACAGAAGCCAGCTATCCCTGCCATGTGATTGTGAGGTCCTCGCAAGGACTGAGTAGAATTATTCCCTTCAGGCTTTTTTCAGTAAACACTGTCTTTTCAGAAAATTTAATGTTTACATTACAGCCTGATAACTCCACTGGCTACTCCTCAGATGGCTGCTAGATGTGCTTCCTGGGGCAGTGTCTCCACCCTATGCATGCAGACACTGAACTTTTATTGATTCAATGCATCTCTATGATGAGATGCTGATTGGCCAGGGTTGTGTTTGACTTGTGCTGGCTCTGCCCCTGATCTGCCTCCTTGACAGTCTCAGACAATCCTATAGGAAAGCATTGTGCTTGGCTCACATAATCACTTATGATGATGTCAGCTGTAAGCAGGCAGATCAGGGGCAGAGGCAGCAGCTGCAGACTTGAATACAAGTACGATTTTACTATATGTAGGGGAGGCAAGGAGGAGCCAGGAGGGGCAAGGGGGGGAGAGGGGGTAGATGGTGGTATTAACACTATAGGGTCAGGAATACAGGTTTGTGTTCCTGATCCTATAGTGTTCCCTTAAGTTGTAACCTATCAAGATCTGCTCTAAATATTTGGGCAGAGCTGAGTGGGTCCAAGCATTAGAAAGTGAGATTGAAAACTCATTTCAGCAACATAGATGTACTGTCCACCTGTTGACACAGCTTTTACAAATCCTGTATAAGCTTTAACAGGATCTTTCTATTTGTAGAAGCGGTGTCATCAGGTGAAGAGCATGTCTATTTTGCTGACATGAGTTTTTAATCTCAATTTCCATGCTCATTTACAGATCTAATATTCTCTGTTTTTCCTTAAATGTAGCTAAGCCCTACCCAAAGACAACATGAATTTGTTAGAGGAGCCTATGGTGAACCGCTGGACTCTCTCTATATTGGTCTCCCTATATATATGACCATTTTAAGGACCAGTAAGTCCTCTTCATTCTCTGGACATTATACATTCTCTTCCTAACAGTATCTTGACCCACTTGCAATGCTGGATGCCCTGCAGACCTGTCTTTTTTTTTTGTTTCCAGAGCCTAAATTACAATTTTTTTCACCCAGCCCTCAGTTACCCAACGTGTTCTCTGTATGGGCTCACAGGCTCCCTACTCAGTCCAATTGCGGATTGCTCCCTTTATTAATTTCAACAAGTCTACAGCTGGGACCTGGGTACCCATATTGGACTGCTTTGGGAGCTTGGTACGGTGTCCTGGAGATTTTTCTATTCGTTCAGGTTATTTCTTTTTTTTGTTATATCAGAGCTAGGTATTAGTATCTCCATCTTTTAATATTAAATTTTACTTTCATACCATATTCATCATTTGTTAGTATCAATCTTTATTCTTTTTTTACCTTTACTCCACTTTATTATTTCAATGTTCTATTTCTACCTCAAACTCAAATTATCACTCACTCACTCATGCACACCCAGACAAAAACACACACACAAAAAAAAATATATAGATAAGTCTCTAACTATATTTCATTGACTTTTCTGTTTCTAATCTCTTGCTCCACACGGTGAGGAATAAGAACTACATTAACTATTTTTCTCTTTGTCATTTCCAATTTCTATGCCATCTTACTTTCTCCTTTCTCTGTCTCCTTATCCCCCTTTCTCTTTCCTTTCCTATTTTTCCTCTTGCACTTCATTGCCCTCTTAATTGTGTTAATACTTATTTAGCCAAGGACTCCAAAGGATATTAAATGTATCCACTGTATTATAATTCAGATAAAATCCCCTTTCCATCTCTCCTTGAAACTTTACCTGATTTCTATCCATATTCCAGCATATTTTTTCTTTTGATTTCCAATTTTACCACATGACAGGAGGCTTCATATTTGCATATCTTTCTTTACTGAAAACTCCAGCAGCATAGAAACAGTAACAACCAATCAGAGAAAAGATATGCTGCCCATAAGAGGCCCTGTCTATGACATCACTTCCTCTTTCTTTGCTGCTCCAGCCATCAACAGGTCAGAGTAATTTTACCTCTCTGGTTTATGTACTTATATTGTCTTTTTATTGCACTATTCCTGTTTTCTTACCTTTATTATTGTATTATTACAGTTTTTTCTTATTTTTCTTAATGTATTATTACTGTTTTTTCTTATTTTTCTTAATGTATTATTACTGGTTTTTCTTATTTTTCTTAATGTATTAATACTGGTTTTTCTTATTTTTCTCAATGTATTATTACTGGTTTTTCTTATTTTTCTTAATGTACTATGACTGGTTTTTTCCTTATTCACCCCTATCTACCTATACCTGTCCCCCTCCTGTTTTCACTTACTCAGTCGCCCTGCTTGTTTCTGTGCCTCTGTTACCTCGCTTCTTTCGGGCTGACGGTCCGCGGGCGTCACGGCTGTCCGTGCCGCGTTCGCCGCGCGGACCGGCCCTTACTGGCACAGGGGGCTGGGTAGGGACGGGTGGAGGGTAGCCGGGGTTAGATTTGTCTCTTGCCGCTCTTTTTCCCTTCCCGCTCGCAGCCGCGAGCAGGTAGCTCTCACCCACTCATGCGGCCGGCGGCCATCTTGGTTCTCGCGGCTCGCGAGACCCGCGACGGCCCCTCTCTCTCTTCACTCGGCGCTTCGGGAATCACCCGATCACCGCAACGGAGTTGGGGGACCCCCCCTCAGGGACCCCCCAACCCCCCGCTTTACTTCCAGACGAACTAAACTACTTAGTTCCTTTTAGTAAGTTAACCATTTAATAAATATATGACCACCAGCTAAAATAGTAAGCTAGTAAAAATATATGGACTATTTCACATTTTTCAACCCTTGTCACATGCTATGTATAGATCGGTTAAAAATTCATGTTTGCAAGATGGTTTTAAACACTCACTGCTATTGACTTAAAGCTACCACACACAGTTTAGGTGTCATGTTGTTTGCCTGCAAACAAACAGACTGCTATTCTAGCTATATGCATGTTTGAGCCCCAATATGGGCACCTATGAAAAACTCAATGATTTTCATTAAAATGTTTTACATGGGATTAAGTGAAACTATTTTTATATATCACCTGTTCCCATAACCAACAAGGTCTTTTTACTGGCACTAAAAGCAGGATATATATAAGGACCTTTTATCAAATGTTAGTATATAACATTCATTATCTATGTTAAAATTTAATCAATTAGTTTTATAATGTATCCCTTTTTGCCTACGTACCAGTTTTTAAGGTACAAATTTAAGTTTCTGGTAGGCATTACTCTCCATCCTGTGCAAGGTCAGTAGGTATGATCACATTCTGATGGTGGTCCTGTTTTTTATTGTTCGGTACAAGATAGTCTATGCAGGCACAATTGAGTTTTCTTGGTATGAAGGCTGTACTATATATGATATACATACCTTAACTGACATACTGCCTCACTGGTCCCTGCAGGGACGGATGCAACGTTATTTCCCCTCAGGGGTTCAAATACTGCTATACCCTTCAAAAGGGAATATTATACTGATTACCCGGCACAGGGTTATATTACATTACTGTACCCAAGGGTGCAAAATTTATGTGGGTGTCCTCTGGGTATTTTTTTCATGGCACACCACCTGGGGTGACCCCCCAGATATGCATGCAAGGGCGCTGAGGGCCCATTTCAATTGATGTGGGTGTCCTCTGATTGCCACGGCACACCACCCGGGGTGAACCCCGATGATATGCACAAGGGCCTGTATTTTCAAGAGATAAACACATACAGCCCTGATTTCACTGACTACGTGCATATACAGCCCTCTCACGGCCTGTCAGTTACTTTAAAGCAACAGTACCATGCAGGATACGGTTTGACGGCAGGACCACTAAGGAAACTGAGTGTACTGCGTAGTACCCTTCACAGGGATACATATATGTATATTTACGGTGCCTAGTGTACATATTGAACGTGGGTGTCCTCTGGGTTATTTTTACATGGCACACCACCTGGGGTGACCCCCAGATATGCATGCAATATTTGCAAGGTACCAATAATTATAATGTGGGTGTCCTCTGGGTATTTTTCATGGCACACCACCTGGGGTGACCCCCCAGATATGCATGCGAGGTCACTGACAGACCATTACCTTTGCTGTGGGTGTCCTCTGGGTTACCATGGCACACCACCTGGGATGAACCCAACCAAACAGACGTGGGTCCTGCGGTTGCAGACCTTATGGAGACAGGCCCCACGTGCCTCTATAATCAGCCTGTATAATTTAATACCGTACATACAGCTCTGGCGTACATTTGTGGTGGACCCGGCTAACCTGACCAGACACCACTACCTGTCAGTCGTGCCTGCACCGCGGCTCTCAGTAGCCAGATTAAACTAATAGAGGTGACCCCTCTACACCTGGCACAGGTATTCATACTCTCAAACAAACTAAACAGGCAATTCAAACCATTTTACCCGGGTGATCCCCAGTTCTGCCAGGAGTCTAGCACTCCTACGTGCTGATCCTCAACCACTACTCCCACTGACTACCACTGTCTCCAAACAGGATGGGAATGAGTCATGGTGGACACTCAACCTTCCCAAGATTTCTAGGCAATGACAAACGCCGCTGTAGCGGCCTCAGTGGAGAAGGTTCTGTTATGGGCTCCGCTTGATGGAGGACACTTCCTCGAAGTACGTTGGGGAAACCTGACTCGGTGACAGCGGCCAAGGCAGAGGTAGCAATAGCGGCACTAAACCAGAGTGACCGAAGACGGACCGTTCCTGGATGAATGCTATTGGCTGCACAACACTCTGGGGATGGAAGTATGCGCACGCCTCAAGGCCAAACGCCCAGACAAAGTGGTAGTTGCGCCCGAGCCCAATAGCTGGCGTACTATGCGCCGACAGACGCAATTCTGTTCTGGTGCACATCAACAACACATTATGGGACTTAGGAACAACAAGAATTCAGCCCAAAAGCACAAGGCCTACTATTTGACTTAGTGTTCATGGCAGAACTCAAGGAGCACGTAAATCTATTCAAGTCTCCCCTACGGGGAAGGATGTTTTTGGGAGGACTGGTCGGTAGCGGAACCGAGCCGCCAGCCGCTTCTGGGCGACAGGTTCCAGGTCGTATACACAGTCCTCATATATTTTCTTACTCGCTTCTCTACTAGTGAGTCGACCTACATAGCTAACTGTTTCCAATTTTACGACCAGCAGCCTCTCTCTGTTTTACAGAATTGGGAGACGATTACCTAAGTCACCGGGGTTCTCCAGACACTACAAGGCTATGTCACAAACACTTCAAGATAGAGGAAATTCATCTTCTACAAGACCTCCTAAGCGATAACGACTGGTTTACTCATTTGGTAGTACACAAACAATGATCGCTTCTCCATCTGAGTTGGGCCAATTCCTCGTTTTTGTTTTTTTTTGTTTTGTTTTTCGACATCGGCTTGGAGAACCACGTTCCGCGTCGGTCTAGGGCAAAGATCACCTCTATAAGGATAGAGGTCAGACACACCCTAAGGTTGGATACGATTCCTCTCAGGATACTCGCCGGATTGCGGGATTCCTCTCCTCATCTCCTCCTCCATACAAGCGATATTCCCTGGCCCCCTACACTTCAGGGCCATGCAACAGCTGATGGCGAGATACGTACGCACCGGCCACTCTTACAACCACTGGATCTCACTGTCCGCAGAAATGAGGACGGAATTTTGATAGTGATTACTTCACATACAAACTTGAATTGGCTGAACGATCCTTGACTCTTCCTCCAGATGCGAAACGGTGGATGTATCCTACAAACGTGCCCCAGCCGTTCTCCACAATAGCAAGGGTGCTTCGATACACACGTACCCACAAGATATCGCTCCTGCTCATGACACCCCTCGGACAGATCAACCGCGGTTTCCCGGATCGCCTGGAGATGTCGCGCGAAGACCCTCTACTACTCCCTGACTTTCCTCTTCTTCCGACGGGACCGCGAGGGGATGCTCACTCCCTTGTCAGGGAAGGACTACTGGCACTAGTGACCTGGACGGTTTCAGGGGCTCCTGATCAGTCCACGACCTATTGCATCACCTAAGTCCTTCTATGGGACTCGTAGACTCCCGGCACCAGGAAATGCTATATTTCTGCCTGGTCGGCCTGGAGTGATTGGTGGGTGGAAAGGGATTCCGACCCCTTTACCGCACCTGTCACGCTGATCCTTACTATCTGTCACACCTGGTCTCGTGGGTCGGTCATATCGATCCCTCAACGTGATCTGACCCACCATATCGGCGGCGCACGTTCCGGTACAGGGCAGGTCAGTAGATCAATATTCACTGGTTTTGTCGACTACTACGGGGTGCCGAATTATCGAGACCCCTGGCACCCAAGTACTCACACCTCTGACAGGTGGATGTGGTGCTGAGATCCCTTAGGGAATGATCGGACAATCCTTGTTTGTCACTGAAACAACCTTCAGCCAAACTAGCCCTCCTATTATGCCTCGAATCCTTTAGATGTGTGGCGAACGATAAGGGCTTGCGATATGGATGGTTTCTCTCACACCAGACGGGGTTGCCTTTACCATGTCGAGATGAACTAAGTACGATTTGTCTTCAGTGTCAGACACCACACTATGCGTGGTCAGAACGCTAATGGGTATGCCGATATCAATATCCCCCTTCGAACTCATTCGACGGGTCACCTCCTGACGTCTTACGTGAACCCTCATGGACCGGTGACTACCGCAACACTGACCAGATGGGTCCGTTGGCTATTGTCTTTCGCTGGCGTCGAACCTGGTTTCGGAGCCCAATCGGTCAGGGGAGCGGCGGCCTCACAAGCCTTTTCAGGCTGACGCTCCCCTAGCCGGCATTATACGCTGTGCGGTCTGGGCGCGAGAAAGTACGTTTAGAACGTTCTATTCCGACAACATCTCATGCTTCCTTCACATTGGTCAATTCAAAGCTTTAAAAATGCAAATATGAAGCCTCCTGTCATGTGGTAAAATTGAAGATTATATTAGCTTTAGTGTACTAATAATCTTAATTTTAGTAATGACAGGAGGCGAATATTTCCCACCCTATAGGATCCCTCCCATGTTTCTCGTGTGGAACAGAATATGCCCTTTATGTTCAGGAAGGTAAGTACGTTATGGTTTGTATGTTTGTTAATTAGACCCGTATCTTGAGGGTCTTGTATAGGTTGAATATTAGACATGAACCTTGAATTATGTGGTGTTTATAGATTCTTAAATACCATTGCTTTAGTATTAATATATGTTGATATGTTTTCACACTCTAATGTTCGTTGGTATGTCAGATGCTTAATGCTCATTGTATGCGGACAAGTTATCACGCCAGAAACCTTTCACCTTTTTCTTCTTCTTCTTGCAGCGTGAACGTCTTCTCATCGAGACAAAGATTCACCTTCCATACCTCTGCATCACGGAACTACTGGAGTTGGATATTCTAATATGTTTTGAACTGTTGACGTAATATGATTATGTTTATTGTTGCTGTTTATTGTTTCGCTTCAAAGAAAGAGGAAGTGATGTCATAGACAGGGCCTCTTATGGGCAGCATATCTTTTCTCTGATTGGTTGTTACTGTTTCTATGCTGCTGGAGTTTTCAGTAAAGAAAGATATGCAAATATTCGCCTCCTGTCATTACTAAAATTAAGATTATTAGTACACTAAAGCTAATATAATCTTCAATTTTGCGCTATAGAAATTTTCATAGCTAAAAGGATTTGTATAATCATATATCTATCCTTAGATTCGAATTCTCCCAAATCCATGTGTAGCAATGCCCTCTTTGCAGTTGGAGCCATCTTTATTTTCAATATCTCCGAGATAACAACAAAGATTGTTTTCCAGACATCAATTATCTGACTACTATCCCACCATATTTGCAAATAACTACCATTTTGATCCCCACATCTCGCATAATGTATTCTCTGTGCTCTTGAATTTTGCTAATATGGTAGTTACTAAATACCATCTGTAATTCAGTTTTAGATGTTTTTCTTGTAATGTTAAACAATGCGTGACAGTTCCTAATATACGTGAGACTGTTTACCCATTCTTTGCTGTCTAAGGTTACTTGCAATTCACTTTGCCATGCTAATAACACTCTTGCCCCTTGTTTTGGGGTGAACATTATTCTATGAATCATCTTAATTATACCTGGTTGAGATTTAATATAAAAAAAATTATTTAGATGCTCATTTACTCCATTTTCATCCTTTTTGTATAGGTGCACTCTGATATAGTTATTAATTCTTAACCAAGAAAAATATTGAGAATTTGAAAGATCTAATTCTTTACATAATGTGCTTTTAGTCTTGAGTTTGTCCCCTATTAATAAGTGTCTGATTTTGATTCTATATATCATGTGAAGTTTTTACCACTATATTTTTAATATTTGTTTCTAGACCTATAAGAGGTATTTTTGATAACTTTATCTTTTATTAATTTTTTTTTCTTAAACCTCATCCATCCATTATCTAGATATTTTTTAACCTCCTGATAGTGAGCCCATAGAATATTTTCTAAATTGTTGATTTTTAGTAATTCAGATTTTATCAAGTACCAATCTTCTTGTTTACCATTATCTATTTGAAATTTATGAGCTTGAGTAACCGTCACTACATTAGCATAGTCTTCCATTTTAGGTAAACTAAAACCTCCTTGATGAACCGTAGTATATAATATGTTTCTGCAGATACTAGGTTTTTTCCCCAGCCATATTAACTTTTCTGTAATTTTTTTAAAGTAATCGCAATATTTTATGGATATGAAAGACCTGAACTCCCTCGTGCCACTCTAGGGGGTTTCCTCTTCCAAGTATGAGCATTTATGATACTCTGAATTTGCTTAAGTAATTTGTTGGAAAGTGCTATAGGTAATGTTCTGAAAAGATATAATATCTGAGGTAATATCATCATTTTAATGAGATTTATGCGTCCCAGCCATGAAATCTCCAAAGCCTCCCATTTTGCCATTGTATTTTTAATTTGTTGAAGCATTGGATAGTGATTTACTTTAGTTAATGTTTTAGCTGCTTTAGTGAGTTTAACTCCCAAATATTTTATAAATGAGGTACGCCAGTCAAAATTATATTGTAACTTCAATTTATCTATTCGGGTTTGTTGTAATTTAATAGGTAGCGCCTGTGTTTTAGTTACATTATTTTTATAGTACGCTACCTGCCCATACTCTATTAGCAATTTGATCAGTGCTGGTAGGGAAGACTTCGGATCTTTAATAAAAAGCAGAATATCATCCGCAAACAGCGCTATTTTTCTAATGCCCCCTGGTGTAATCAGACCTTTAATGCTAGTATCGTGTTTAATAATTCTTACTACAGGTTCCATACATATAATAAAAATAAGAGGGGAAAGGGGACAGCCTTGACGAGAACCATTACCTATTCTTATTTTATCAGAAAAGAAGCCAGTGTTAAGCACTCTTGCGGACGGATTTTGATATAATGCTAATATGCTGACTCAAAAAGCTGATGGGAAGCCCATTTTAGTAAGCATAAGTGACATATACCCCCAATGCAGGCGGTCAAACGCTTTTTCAGCGTCTAATGCTAAAATTAATCCTTGTTGTGATGAAGTGTTTACCCATTCCACCAAGTTCACAAAATGTCTGGTATTATCCCCTATCTGTCTCCCAGGTATAAACCCTGCTTGCTCCTCCGAGATGAGATCTGGAAGGAGGTATTTAATCCGTGAAGCTATTAATTTAGCGTAAAGCTTAATATCCGTATTAAGTAGGGATATCGGTCTAAAATTTTCACTCTGTGTAGGTGATTTATTAAGTTTAGGTAAAATATGTGCTTCCAACATTTCTTGGGGAATGGCACCAGTGTCTTTTATATAGTTAAAAAGTTTCGTAAGAATTTGGGTCAATTGTTTTTCTAATTTTATATAAAAATTATTTGAGAACCCATCAGGCCCAGGAGCCTTATGCTTAGAAAGAGAATTTATTGCTGTTACTACCTCTTCTTCCTCAAATGATTTTTCGAGAAAGGTACATTGAAATGGTGTTAACCTATGTAGAGGGACCCTCTCTAAAAATTCTGTATCTCCTCCTCCGTTGGTTGATGTGTATTAGTATCTTTCTCTAGTTGATAAAGCATTGAATAGTAAGTTGTCAATTCATTTGCTATATCCTGAGGATTATATAATTTATCACTCCTTTTAGAGACTATATAAGGGATTTTAACTTGTAATTTTTTTTGTTTAACTTTATTAGCTAAAAGTCTACCAGCTTTATTTCCCATGACATAATGTGATTAGTCTTATAGTCTTATATGTTTCCCTGTTTCCGAAAGTTGTAAATCATGTAAGGCTGACCTAATCATCATCAATTGTGAATGTGAACGTGAGGTAGGAGCAGCTTTATGTATGGCCTCCACCTTAGTCAACTTCTGTTTTAATTTACTCATTTCCTGTAAGCGTGATCTCTTTACCCGTGCTCCTTGCTGTATTAACATGCCTCTTATGACTGCCTTGTGGGCTAACCATTGGGTAGTAACATTAGTCTGGCATTTAGCATGATTTCTAAAAAACATCTCTACCTGAGATTGCAACTTTGGGAGGTATTCATTAGCATCTAATAAACTATCATTTAAACGCCATGCACTTTTCCCCCTTACGGAAAATGGCACCTTTATCTTAATACTTAAAGGCGCGTGGTCTGACCACGTTATTGGACCTATTTGTGCACTAATTGCGGAGGGCAGGGTTTTGATATCCACCAGACATAGATCTATTCTAGTAAAAGTCTTATGTACAGTTGAATAGTAAGTAAAGTCTCTCTCACTTGGGTAGAGATTGCGCCATAGATCATAATAGTCAAAATCTTGCAGTAAAGTCCTCAAATATTGACCAAGGTGGACCGATAACTGTTTTGGTGGTTTATCCTCTACTCTTTTAATATCGAAAGAAGGGTCTGGAAAACAGTTAAAATCACTGCAAATAAATACATGTCCTGCCTTATATTGTTCTATCTTTCGAAAAAAGCCATAGTGAGAAATGATTTTTGCTTATCATTTGGTGCATATAATGACACTATAGTTACTGATAATCCATTTAATAATCCAACCAAAATCAGCAGTCTCCCATCTTTTCTAACATATTGTTTGTCAGGAGTAAAGGACCAATCGCTATGAAAATAAATTGATACCCCTTTAGTTTTAGTCGTGAACATTGAATGATAGCTTTGAGGGTAATGTTTAATATTAAATTTAGGTGGGTTCTTAGCACACAGATGTGTCTCTTGAAGACATACCACTGCTGCTTTTGATTTCAACATTTCATGCTCTAACATTCTGCGTTTATAAGGGCTATTTAGACCTTTAACATTTAAAGTAAGTATAGTTAAATGATTGTCCATGGTCCCAATTAATTTATTCCTCATTATCCAATATGCAATATGCAAATACAGATGCGTAATATTTTGTTGGTTCTCTAGATAGTGGAGTGACCCAGGAAAGGGCAAGGTAACCACATACAAAAATAAAATTAAAAATAAAATTAAAAATAGAAAAAAAGAAATGAAGGGGGGGGGAGAACAACTTAAGTATATACACAGCGCCATACTATTCCCTAGCGCTCTACCTGAATGAAATGTAAGCGGGTAATACATCCCCGACCTATTCCTCATCCAAGGAGCGTGTCTGCTGACTAATCGAAGTGCATGCAACCTTTAATTATTTAATTATTTAAAGTCCCCATCCCGCTACCTCTTTAGTTATACAAAGTACCCGCCTAGCGGATTAACCTAAAGTTTTAATACATAATTGTATAAACTCTCCCTTTCTCTCTTTTTTTTTAACATTATGCTATAACCTAAGAGAATATATACAATCCATATCCAGTTCATCAACAATCCGTACCTTATTTCCACTAATAATCATCATTAGCATCATATAAACAGCGCCGTCAGTATATTTCAGTGCTCCATTAGCATCTTAGCTTAGCTAATGCTTCTTAATTAATTATTCAAAGTAGCAATGATATCCCACGCTTAGATTCAATTCAAATAATATACTACATTGCCCAAATTAGACCTTATATATATTAAACTTATTGTTGTGGTATAAGCATTGAGTTTATAGTTCACAAAACAGTAGATAAATTAGGTATACCAAATAGGTTATCTAATATTTACCCAAATTAGCTCAGTATTTATACATTATTTACATAATTTACACATTGTATCATTATTTCTGTCTTATTATCTGTGTTAACATTCTATATGCATTATAACTGTCATAATGAGTTCCCCATATACTTAAATAGTGTTTTGTTTTTTTTGTCCATTACAATTATGTTGTGATTTGTACTTGTGTTATAATTAGAAATGTCCCGAACGGTTCGCTGGCGAATAGTTCCTGGCGAACATGGCTTGTTCGCGTTCGCCACGGGTAGCGAACATATGCGATGTTCGGTTTGCCCCCTATTCGTTATCATTGAGTAAACTTTGACCCTGTACCTCACAGTCAGCAGACACATCCCAGCCAATCAGCAGCAGACCCTCCCTCCCAGACCCTTCCACCTCCTGGACAGCATCCATTTTAGATTCATTCGGAAGCTGCATTCTTTTTTTTTTAATTCTTTATTTTTATTTTGGTTGTGCATAAAATAACATTGGTCTTGAACAGCTCCAACAGCTGTTGCAAGCATTTCTTTGACAGGCATTACAAACATAACATGGTATAGTGGGTACAGCATTTATATCTATATTTGCTTTGTTATCTGGTGCCGCACTCTAGCAGCCCATGAGGGCGTAAGATTAACCAGCTAGTGTCCCGTACGGGCATAAGACAGACAGTACAGTATAGCTCGCTAGTTGCCCATGCGGGTGTAGGGAACAAACAGTAAGATATATCACTCTGGTAACTCATGTGACGTTAAAGGTAAGGCACAGTGATAATGCTCTCTGGTAACTAATGTGATGTTAAAGGGACACTCCAGGCACCCAGACCACTTCTGCTCATTTGAGTGGTCTGGGTGCCTACTCTCACTACTCCTAACCCTGTAAGTGTAATTATTTTTTTTTATAAACTGCAATAATTACCTTGCAGGGTTAACTCTCCCTCTAGTGGCTGTCTACTAGACAGCCACTAGAGGTCTCTTCCTGGTCCATAGCACAGGAAACCTGTGCTAGAGCGTCGCTGGACGTCCTCACGCTTTGTGAGGACCTCCAGCGTCGCTCAAATCCCCATAGGAAAGCATTGAATTTCGTTTTCAATGCTTTCCTATGGGGAGACCTAATGCGCATGCGCGGAATTGCCGCGCATGCGCATTAGGTCTCCTCGGCCGGTGGGCAGGATCAGTCTCGCCCACCGGCCGACGGAGCTAGTATGAGGAGTGGCGCGGAGGAGGAGACAGCGGCGAGGGACATCGCCGCTGCCTCAGGTAAGTGACTGAAGGGGTTTTCACCCCTTCAGTAACTGGGGATTGGTGGGTGGGAGGGAGAGGGGACCCTCCAGTGCGAGGAAAACAGTTTTCCTGGCACTGGAGTTTCCCTTTAATGATAAAGCACAGTGATAATTCTCTCTGGTAACTAATGTGATGTTAATGATAAAGCACAGTGATAATGCTCTCTGGTAACTCATGTGAAGTTAAAGGTGAAGCACAGTAATAATGCTCTCTGGTAACTCATGTGGGGTTAAAAGTAAAGCACAGTGATAATGCTCTCTGGTAACTTATGTGGGGTGAAAAGTAAAGCACAGTAATAATGCTCTCTGGTAACTAATGTGAAGTTAAAGGTGAAGCACTGTGATAATGCTCTCTGGTAACTCATGTGGGGTTAAAAGTAGAACACAGTGACAATGCTCTGTGGTAACTCATGTGGGGTCAAAAGTAAAGCACAGTGATAATGCTCTCTGGTAACTTATGTGGGGTGAAAAGTAAAGCACAGTGACAATGCTCTCTGGTAACTCATATGGAGTTAAAAGTAGAGCACAGTGGGAATGCTCCCTGGTAACTCCTGTGGTGATAGGATATACACATTGTTAGTAACTCTTGTGAGTTTAGGTTATGCCCAGTGGTAGCGTACGTTAGCGGTTGATACATGGTTCCAGTAAACACATCTATAGTACATATTAGCGACTCAATTAAAATTAGTGTAGGCACTCTGGGGAGACATGTAGGCAGTTCTTGTTGAGATGTATTAAACACTTTTGGTAGCACACTGTAGCGTCTCATGGAAAGTCAAAACAACGTAAGCACTTTAGTGGTGTGCGTTAGCCCCTCAAGTGAGTTATTTATATGCGCAGTGCTCGCGGCCTGCACTCATGGGGTAGTGGCTGGCTGCTCATTGGAACATGTGAGCAGTTTATACGAATATAATATTATATATTATAATTATATATTATAGGAATAGTACTACTTAACACACCTTATAATAACGCAGAGAGAGGCAACACAGAGAGAGGAGTCTGAAGAAGAGGAGTCAGAGGAGGAAGGTGGCTTTGAGGAGGTGGAAGACCAAACACAGCAGGCGTCCCAGGGGGCTTGTTGTCACCTTTCGGGGACCCTTGGTGTTGTACGTGGCTGGGTGGAGGAAGAGACCTTCAATGACATCAGTGAGGACAAGGGGACACGGGACATGGCTAGCTTGGTATCCAACCTTGTGCAAATGGGGAGTTTGCGGTTGTGCAAATGGACTGTTTGCGGTTGTTTGCGGTGCGTTAAACGGGGAGTTTGGTCTGTCACTGTGAAGCGGGCGTAACCCTTACACTACCTGATCAATGCAACATCATACCTGATGTTTTAAAGCACGTTATTCAAAACAATTTAGGAATGTTAGGTGATTTATGCCCTTTATGTATTAAAACCAGACTCTGCATCAACTATGTAATTTTCCATGGGAGTTTTGCCATGGATCCCCCTCCGGCATGCCACAGTCCAGGTGTTAGTCCCCTTGAAACAACGTTTCCATCACTATTGTGGCCAGAAAGAGTCCCTGTGGGTTTTAAAATTTGCCTGCCTATTGAAGTCTATGGCGGTTCGCCCGGTTCGCAAACATTTGCGGAAATTCGCGTTCGCCGTTCGCAAACGGAAAATTTTATGTTCGCGACATCTCTAGTTATAATATATATGTTATTGCCTAAAGGAATGTATATAATCCATATACACTTCATAAACTGTCCTAAACTATCCGTACCTAATATCAGCTAATAATCATCATAATCAACGCAGTCAATACATCTCATTATTGCAATTGTCTCTTAACTGATGCTTTTTAAAATGTTTCAAGTAGCAACATTGTTATAACACTCGCTTACATTCTATTCAAATAACATACCACATTGCCCAGATCATACCTTATATATATAAAGGTTATTGTTGTGGAATACTCATTAAACTTATAGTTCAAGATAAATAAATAAATTAGGTATAGCAAATAGGTTCTCATATTTACCCAGTTTAACACCGTATTTACACATTATTCCACTTTTCCATCTTATTTCCACCTTATTATCTATGTTAATGTTTTATTCGCACTATAGCTCTCCTAATATATTCACCATATTTAAAAAAACAACAACATTCTTATACCCCATTTTTTTTTCCTATACCTCTCTTCATTTTTTCCTCCCTTTTTTTTTTCCCTTTAATTTAATATAGTTAATATGCATATATATACTCACGACCCTGGATTCTTGGATACATGGATACCTGAGAATTGGAGTTCTATATATCCTAGATTGTTTACTTTATAATATTCAATATTCCAAGTCAGTAAGCCAAAGTCCAAATTATGGTTAGCAGGAACTTTTCATTCCTTCTTCCTCCTTGATGATCCCACCGTCTGCCATTCTTCTTGCGAAAAATTCAAATTCAGAGTGTCTCCTGCCGTAGCTCCTGCCGTATCACATGCAATCTCTGTAGGGATTAAATCCCACTCTTTTAGCAGACTCATACCTTCCACTGGTTCATTTATACTATGTGTCTTGTACCATTCTTAATATTCAACCAATTCGAACAGAATCCTTGACCTATCAGTCGAGCTGATGGAGATGTATACAAGGCCATGACAGAGTCAATTAATCTATCCCCCAGATTAAATGATTAAATGCTCTCATGGTTTCTTTGAGTAACAGCCAATTGACTCTGTCAAAAGCATTTTCTGCGTCAATAGACAACATAAATATTGGTTGTTGTTTTTGTTTTGTGTAGTCAATCAAGTGTAATATCTTTCTTATATTACTGTTTGAATGACGGGATCTCACAAATCCTGTTTGATCCGTTCCAATTATCAAAGGCAAATTTTTTTTAATTCTCTCAGCCAATATAGCCGAGTGTATCTTGGTGTCCGAGTTTATGAATGATATTGGTCTGTAGTTTGCTACCCCTGTGGGATCCTTATCTTGCTTCGGAATGAGCAGGATGGATGTTGAAGCATCTATTCTGGAAATCTTTTAATTTGTTTTATTTTGTTAAAAAGGTTTGTCATATGAGGGGACAATATTTCGGATAGTTTCTTGTATAATATATTAGACATTCCATCCGGTCCTGGGGCTTTGTTTATTTTTAAATTTTTTATAGCCTTTTTGACTTCTAATATTTGAAAGAGTGCATCTAAGCTTTCTCTTTGTTCCTGCGTTAGTGTCGGTAACTTAGTTGTAGTTAAATAATCTTTAATTCTCTGTCTGTTTTGTTTTTGCTGGGGAATATTCTATAAACCATTGTAATATTTCTTAAATTCAGCTCCAATTTTATCTGGGGAATTATGGACTTCCTTATTATCCACTAAATTCTGTTTAACTTGATTTGTGAAGAATCAATTAGGTCTATTCCCCATATAGTACCATTTTTGTTTCATTCTTAATAAGGTTTGATTCGCTTTCTCCAATAGCTGTTTTCTAATCTCCTCTTTAATCTGATCTATTTTAATTTTAACCAAATCAGATAAGCTTGTATTGAATTCTCCAATTTTTCCAATTGGATATACAAATTCGATAACGGTTTATATTTTTTCTCTGATATGCATCTAATTTAATTAGGTGCCCTCTTATTACAGATTTATAAGTACACCATATATTCGTAAGAATTGTATCCCCTGTTAAGTTCTCTTTAAAAAAACATTCAGATTCTTTAACTAGTGTTTCAATATTATCTTCCCTTCTTAATAGGTATTCCTTAAGCCTCCATGGGGATAATATTTTTGAATATTTATTTTCTATCTCCATAACTACTAAATCATGATCCGACCATGTTAGTGTTTGAATATTAATCTTTTTGCATTCCCGTATATTTATATCTTTAATCAGTATTTTAGCCAATCTTAAGTATGAGTTATGTCTTGATGAGTAGTAGGTGTATTGTTTTGCTAATGGATTTAATATTCTCCATAAATCGTATAGTTTATGTTTACCCAAAGTTTCCTGGAATGCTCGAACCAGCCCTCTTTGAGAGGGATCCATAGTTTTCCCCTTTGGGATGCTTTTATCCAGAGTAATATCTGATACGCAGTTGAAATCTCCCAAACATACAAATGTGCCTTGGACAGTTTCATAGAATTTCTCAAGAGTTTTATTAAAAACATGCACTTGTTTTTGTTGGGGGCATATATATTAAAAAAAAAAGAAAACAATTTCATCCAGTTTTCAAATCAGGAGATATCTGCCTGTTTAAAAAATTAATTCATATTTTATATTGCTAGATATCATTATTGCCACCCCTCTCTTTTTGTCCTTCTGTAATGCTGCATATTCTACATTTGATATCCCTTACTAATCAAGTGTTTGTTGTCCTGAGCCTCTAAATGGGTCTCTTGAAGGCAACAAACATCAATTTTTTTTCAACATATCGTATAGCATCATTCTTTTTTGGGGTACATTTAAGCCGTTTACATTAAGGTACAAAATAGCTTCCACCAAATCACCCGTGGAATAAAAGGTTAAACTTAACTTTGTTCCACCAAATCACCCATGGAATAAAAGGTTAAACTTAACTTTGGATACTTGCTTCCCTTCAGTTACCTCCCAAAATGGTAACTATATAAAAAGTATAATATGGTACATATGGAATAGGGATCCAGCTTGTATCACTAAAACATAAATAAAACATACAACATAGCGTAATACTGTTGTGGTCTTATTAATTGCCCAATGGTTCAAGGTTACACTCACAGATTTGTTGTATATAGTAAGCCTTCAGGTTGCCACCCCTATAGGTAGGGGGGGTAAATCCTGTCCGTTTGTAGTAACGCCAATCTGGAGACCAAGAAGTTCACACTCTCCCAATGGTTGAAAGTAGAAAACAATGGATTTATTGGCATGTAGTAAAATTGAAATTAAAATATGGTTCTACGCGTTTCGTTCCCCTTAGGAAACTTCCTCAGGAACCAAAATTTAAAAAACATACAGTTTATACACTACAAATACTAACAAGTGTATCCATAAGCATATTGCTTCCCTCCTTTCCCTTCCCTTAAATACAATAAGTGCTGGAAGTCCATTGGTGGTGTGATGGGCGTACTCTCATTTTCCTCTTCTATTGGACATCTCATCCGTTGGTGAATTACCTCCATCTGTTGTTTCAGCTGTTCTAATTTTCATTCCGTTTTTTTCGTGGTATTTTAGGTGTCCATTTCCGATGACTCACTTCCTGTATGGGTCAGCGTCTTCTTTTTATGATGCACTTCTTTTTTTTTTTATTTAAAAATGGCCATGCATTCCATTTTGTTCCACTTAAAACTTGTTATGTTGCCATCTGGTGGTCGCCAGAAAGTAATACACTTGTGCATATTTATCAATGATTTCATTATATGCCAAAAAAAAAAAAAAATGCCAGAGTTGAATTAACAATTAATTTTACAATTAAACATATAGACTTTATTCCCATTCTATTCACCAACAAACAATGGTCCAATTTAGTTATTATAAAACTAATTTGATCTATATGATGGGTAATGTTCATTTTATACATTTACATTAAGAGTAAGCAACTTTAAGTTATCCATCCTTTTTTCTTTTTTCGTATTTCTAATGTTTGCCCATTTGTTTCCCTCACCGTATGGAGCAAACAGTCAGAGAAAAGAGACAAAAAAAAAAAAACACGCATCCAAACAGCCATACAAACTTTCCTTTCTAGTCTTAAAATACTTACATCTACTCAACTTCTGATAATTGACTTATTGACTCTCCAACCAGCGAAAAAATGGACATGAGGGAACCCCATTTTCCCCATGTATGTCCAAAAGATTGTAAAACCGGATTGAGTCATCGACCCATTGAGAAATTTTTGCGGGTGCAGTATATTTTTGTGAAAATGTATCTATCATGTATATATATATATATGAGTATTCCTCCACCCTCACTTGTGATAGGAGGCCTTCTCTACTCTAGTTTTATTTTGTGTCTGTGCATCTCCTTCTCTCACATTATTCAGGATTCCCTAACTTAATTACAATATTAAAGTGTTATCAGTGTCACGTGATCATTTTTATGTGTTACCTAATATGCATATCATATCTAATTATTCTCCCTGCCCCTTCACGTTCACTGTTGCTTTCTCTTTAAATTTTATGTGCTTATCCTATTTGTATTTCTTCCCCTTTTCCCTTCCATTTCTTCCTTTCTCTTTGATTACACAATCTTATATATACTATCTTATTTTGCCTTTCCACCAGACTCATCATTACTTTCTTGTGTGAATAATTTACATTGTCCTTATTATCAGGCTTATAGACATTCTCCAACAGGAGAAAAGTTGTTAACTATATTTCTCCCTCTCTCTTATACTTTCCCTCGAGTTTATTTTTTAACTTAAACTACGCTACCGTTTCTTGCATATAGATAATTATACTACTAGCTTGTCAACCCACTCCTTTGCTTTAGCCACATTGCCAAATGTAAGAGGCTTATTGTTGTTCTCCTACTTTTACCATTGTGTCACTATACCCCACTCCCACTAGAATGAAAGCTCATTGAGCAGAGCTCTCCACCTCTCTGTTCCTGTACGTCCAAATGTCTGATTACAATGACATGTCTGTTTGTCCACCCATTGACAGCGCTACGGAATGTGAAGGTGCTATATAAATAATACAAAAATTATAATTAATTTCACAGGGAAGCCCCACATATATTTGGCAGGTTGTGATTTCTTCTAATTCTCTCATTTTTTGTCTTGTCATAATTGATAAATCTTGAAAAAAATGACAAGTTTGAGAATCTTTTGTCTATTGGAGAGAAATTTCTGGCTGGTTGAAATTTTTTTTTGTCTGATGTAAAAAGAGGAAAAGCATATAATTATGTCTCTAGGTAGCTCCTCTGAGATGCCTGTTCGTTTGGAGACTCTATGTGCTCTCTCTATGACTGAGTCACTCACTATTTGCTTCCTTACTCCCCATATCTTTAAATAGCTCCAGGAGGAATTTATTTAGCTGCTGATTTTCAATTTTCTCTGTAACCCCTCTTAACCTTAAATTCTTCCTGAGGCTACGGTCTTCATTATCAGTTATTTTGTCCTCTATTTCACTTATCTTCTTTTGTAGCCCTGCAATTTGTGCGTTAGCTTACTGAAGATCAAAATGTAATCCTTCAATTTTTTCTTCCTGAATATGAATCTTTAAACCCATTTTTATTAATTCTTTCTTAAAAACTGAATATTGGGATTTCAATTCTTTTTTTATTTGCTCAATGTGATTATCGAGACAAATTTGTAACTGAGCCTGAGAAATATATTGCGTTTCCAGTGTTGAGATGCCTAGAGAGGTTCTTCTCGGAATTTCCGCATTTCCTCCTACTGAAATTACTGAGTCTTCCTGGGACTCTTCATCGTTGTTTCTTTTTTTTTAGATTTGTGGGAAGAACATAGAGGTTAATTTTTTTTGTTCTACTTCTGCTTTTTTGTATTTAATTTAAATTCTCTTGTTTGATTTTTCGTAGTCATTTTTCTCTGTATGTACGCCTTGCTAATTAGCTGTTAGTACTTGCTTCTTTAATTTTTCCTTTTACAGCCTTTTTATGCACACTTTAAAGTGGGAAGCAGTGGTATGTATATATATATATATATATATATATATATATATATATATATATATATATATATATATGTATAGCAGATGTAGGTATATGAATGGAAAGCAAGCAAAAGGAGGCAGTACCTAACTTCTGAGACTACCTCTTATTGAGAGATTCTTTTCTTTTCCCCTTCACTTTTCTTTCACTCTTTCCCCCTTTATCATTTTTTGCCTTTTCCCCCTTTTTTTCTCTCTTCCACACCCCCCTTTTTTCTCCCTCCCCTTCCCCTTTCTCTTCCTTCCCTCTCCCTTTTCTCTTTCTTTTTTTTTCTCTCTTTCTTTCCTTTTAAGAGTCTTTTTCCACTATTTTGCTCTATCCTGCTTTCTTCACCCTTTCTCTCCCCCTGCTTATTCCCCTTTAAACCGCACACAAAACAGCCTCTGCTTGGTAAGCCCCCTTCTGGGCTGTACTCACGGTTACCCACTCTCAGTACAAAGAGATTGTGCCAAACAGTTGGGCAGACTGTCGGGCAGACACTGCTCCAAGCCTGTCAGGCTCTTCATCCCCCGACCTCTTTGCAGTCTCTCGGTCTGGAGCAGCGATCGTGGATGTTCAAACTCAGGATGCTAGCTTGCTCGAGGGAACTTCTGCACCCGCCAGCTTCTCAGACGCTCCACCTTCTCAGCGTCTTACGTCATGACCCCTCCGGCCAGTCATTTTGCTTCAGGTTATTTCTGTTTAGTTTATATGCTGTTTTCTTTGTTTTAATATAACAAGGATTGGGGGAAATGTGGGGAAATTTATGAATTATAATTCGGAAGGGCCATCCCAATGCTGCACTTGTATTACTCTTGTTATCTTGACAGGGATGGTACACTACACTTCAAAGTTTTTGCTATGGATTTTGTATTTGTTGGGAGATTTGGTCAGTGAAGGGAGAAGATGTTTATGGGTTTCGTCAGGGGAAGAAGGAAGAAGAGGTTGTTAAGGGTGACTTTTTTCCCCTTCCTCTGGTGCTATGCTCTGTCCAGCATGGTTATGCTCTTTGACAGGAATTACAGCATCATGTAATTAGGTTCTGTGACAAAATTATGTTTTGTGAATACCAGGACCCTTTACTTCGGCTGCTGTTCGTGCATTTAGCCCTATTGCATTCCCTTTTATTAAAACCGAACAAACTACCGAACAGCCAGACCACACGCAATGGGAGTGTGCAGCTTATTAATCGCCCAGAAGCTGTAGTTAACCACAACTATTTGATGGATGGCTGGGTGGTCGCCGTTCGTTTTAACGAACACCTGGCTGCGGCCATTTTAAACTGACGAACGCCCAGCAGTGGTTGGTCGTCGACCGCGTGGAAATATTTTCGGCCACAATTTCCCATGAACACCGCTGGGACTACCCAACTTCCATCTTTTCATCTCCATTTAACCAAACGCCGTGCCATTCGGTATATTCACAACACACAAACTACACCGACCCAGATAGCTAAACCCATGGAGCTAATTCTGGACATATTTCTAATGAACACTTGGCGAACAGACTCTTTGGCTCTATGGCAATTTAACTGTGTTCATGGGATCTGAGCGCTGTTCGGCTATATTGAGCGTTCAGATCCAAGTTATCTGGGGATATGTCGAATGTGGGGGTTCCGTTTGGTAAAATAAAAGTTATGTATTTTAATGTATTTTGTTACATTTGTAAAATGAAAATATTTTCTCTACCGGGAGATAATTGACTTTACTCCGGCCACTTAACCCAATTATCTCCAGGATAGAGAGGAAGGATTTCACTGTTTATGTGGGTGTGCTTTATATTGTTCTGGAAAATGATTGGTTACTGTAACTTGTGTTTCAGTCCTCCACAAGGTCACTGTGGGCAAGCTGTGGCCACAATTAAACAGATCGTTTTACCCCTTCATGAAGTCTCGACTCATGTTTGGGGGATTGGGAGCTATAATCACTACTCTGCTCTACTTCATCTGGGATTTCGAGAGAAGCTACAAGGATCTGTTACAGGTTCCACTTCAGACTAGCTCTCTCCATAGAAATATTAACTACTGCCTGGTTCTGAGCGGTTTATATTAGCTACATGGAATACACTGACTGTAATATTCAGAAAGCACTACTCAGAACCAAGTGTTCCCTGCTAGTAATTTGTTTGGTTTGAGCAATGGCCTAGACGGGATGGGAGGTAGACTTGAGCATAGCAGAGAAATTCAGCTCTGCCAAACCATTTCCCCTGAAAATCGAAAATACAGAATGCTTGACTTTTGGCCATTTGTCATTTTGGCTTATTTGGAAAACATATCGGATGAACCCAAATTTAGTAAAAATGGGCCAATCGGTGTATTGCTGCAAAATATATACAATTATATAGAGAGCAGCACTAAACAGGGAGCACTGAGTGTCCCATGATATTACACACACAGACCTATATTATACAGAGAGCAGCACTATACAGGGAGCACTGACTGTCCCGGGATATTATACACAGACCTGTACTATACAGAGAGCAGCACTATACAGGGCGCACTGACTGTCCCGGATATTATACACAGACCTGTACTATACACTATACAGGGAGCACTGGCTGTCCCAAAATATTATACACAGACCTGTATTACGTAGAAAGCAGCACTATACAGGAAGCACTGACTATTCGGGGATATTATACAGACACAGACCTGTATTATACAGAGAGCAACACTATATAGGGAACACTGACTATTCTGGGATATTATACTTACACAGACCTTTATTTTACAGAGAGAAGAACTATACAGGGAGCACTGACTGTTCCAGGATATAATACACAGAAGCCTGTATTATACAGAGAGCAGCACTATACAGGGGACACAGACTGTCACAGGATATTATACACACAGACCTGAACTATACAGAGAGCAGGACTATACAAGGAGCCCTGACTGTCCTGGGATATTATACAGACACATGCCTGTATTATACAGAGAACAGCACTATACAGGGAGCACTGACTATTCTGGGATATTATACAGACCTGTATTATACAGAGAGCAGCTCTATACAGCGAACACTGACTATCCAAGGATATGATACTCACAGACCTGTATTATACAGAGAGCAGCACCATACAGGAAGCACTGACTGTCCCAGGATATTATACACACAGACGCGTACTATACAGAGAGCAGCACTATACAGGGAGCACTGAATGTCCCAGGATACTATACACACATACCTGTACTATACAGAGAGCAGCACTATACAGGAATACACACACACAGACTGCGGCATTCACACACAGATTGCTGAATATACATACACAGACTGCTGAGTACACACACACAGACTGCTGAGTACACACACACAGACTGCTGAGTGTACACACACACACACACACAGAGAGACTGCAGAGTATACACATACAGACTGCTGAGTACACTCACACAGACTGCGGAGCGCACACACACACACACAGACTGTGGAATACACATACACAGACTGCGGAGTACTCGCACAGACTGCTGAATACACACACAGACTGCTGAGTACACACACACACATATATCTCAGAAGAGATAGCCTAATGAAAGTGGAACATATCAGATTTACAAAATGCACAGAATAAATGTGTATGTGTATGTAAAAATATTACAAAATGAAATACATTTCTGGCAAAGTTTGACATAAACTGGTGAAAAGATTAGCAACATATTAAAGCATAAAATACGCCAAATAAGATACACTGGAGTGTCTACTTTTACCAGTGGTTGATCTGTGTGGGATAATTTGAATAGTCAAACTGCTTCTTTTATGACAATGTATGTAAAGTAGTTAAAGATCCATTAGATAACCCAGTGTGCATGTGTATGCACACGGTATCATTGGGTGGTGGAAACAGTAACACAGCATATAATCTTTTAATTACCTCCTCTGTGTTATTACTGTGGAGATGTAGTAAGGAACAGTCACTTCTATGGAAGTTATGCTTTAATCGGTGTAACTAATTAACGAGTATAATTAACTTTACTTGTACACAACATAAAGTCATATGTTTGTGGTGTTTGTTCTGCACATGTACAAACACATATTATGGAGTATTGGTTACTTGGTAGAAAAGTGCATTTTCATTAATTAGTTTTTTTATTTCCAATGCCCTTTTGGCTGGACTGAGATACTTGACAGGGTTTTCACTGAATTGAGGAAATTAGGAAAAGGTAAGTACACCCTTTAAAGGGAAACTATAATGCTAGGAATATAAAGTTGTATACCGAGCACTATAGTGCTCCCCTCCCTCGAAGCCTCCCCTCCCAACCCTTTTGTTGCTTACCTGATTCCAGTGCTGATGTCCCTCCACTCCTACTTCAGCGAGTGCTGCCATCACATTAGGACTATCCCATTTGCTTTTATATATATATACTTAAAAATATGTAATTATGCAAGGCATTTATACAAAATATATATAATCTATTAAGTGGACAGCTTGAATTACCATATGTTTTTGTTTAATTATTTTTTTATGCTGGCAGATCACATGTAATATGCTAATCACATGTTAATGCTAATTTATTTATTTTAAGCAACCATAATTATATATTTATTTCTGCAGGTCAAACATGTATCCGTCCAGAGATTGCAGATGGACAGTTATATTACTATTATTATTTTCCAAAGCAATTAGGAACATATATCGATTATCGGTGTAATGATGGATTTCTGCCACAGGACAAAAGATACTATAGCAAATCCTATTGTACTGAAAATGGATGGGATCCTAAACCCAAATGTACAAGTAAGGAATATACACATTTTATTATTTATAAACTCTATGTACATTTCACAAGAATGCACTTTATTAATTTAATTAAATATATTATAATATTACATTTTACACATGGTATCTATTTACAATCATTTAAGTTATATATTGTAAAATGTTTGGAAAAAATATAGAAATAAAACATGATTGCATTATTTATCTAGCACAAGGCATTCATTACTAAATATCATGAACTGGAGGGAGACTTACAAAATTAGTAAATGTGTGATAAAATACCAATATTTTTTCAGAATGAAAAGCGCTTCCCATTAGTTCCCAAATTGGTCAGTCGTGAGAAAAATCACAGCAGATGGCAACTGGGCTTCCTCAATATACATTGTATAGGAGAACCCTATAAAACGTTTGTAAACAAAAAAAATAATAAAAACTATCACTGCAGGACTGAAAAAAAGAAAAGAACATAATTAGAAATACCCCACATATTGTAGATGTACCGTATATACTCGAGTATAAGCCGACCCGAATATAAGCCGAGGCCCCTAATTTTTCCCCAAAAAACTGGGAAAACTTATTGACTCGAGTATAAGACTAGGGTGGGAAATGCAGCAGCTACTGGTAAATTTCTAAATAAAATTAGATCCTAAAAAAAATATATTAATTGAATATTTATTTACAGTGTGTGTATAATGAATGCAGTGTGTGCGTATGAGTGCAGCGTGTGTGTGTATGAGTGCAGCGTGTGTGTATGAGTGCAGTGTGTGTATGAGTGCAGCGTGTGTGTGTATGAGTGCAGCGTGTGTATGAGTGCAGTGTGTGTGTGTATGAATGCAGTGTGTGTGAGTGCAGTGTGTGTGTATGAGTGCAGTGTGTGTGTGTATGAATGCAGTGTGTGTATGAATGCAGTGTATGAATGCAGTGTGTGCAGGGCCGGTGCAAGGATATTTGCCCCCCCCATATGTCCTGACCTCCCCTCCTCCTCCCTCAGTGGTCCTTACCTCCCCACCCCCGTGTTCCTTCACCCCCCTCCCCCAGTGGTCCTGACTCACCCCTCCCCTAGTGGTCCTTACTTCCCCCTCCCCTCCCCTAGTGGTCCTTACTTCCCCCTCCCCTCCCCTAGTGGTCCTTATCCCCCCCTCCCTCCCCTAGTGGTCCTTATCCCCCCCCTCCCTCTCATAGTGGTCCATATCCCCCTCCCTCCCATAGTGGTCCTTATCCCCCCCCTCCCTTCCTCCCATAGTGGTCCTTATCCCCCCCCTCCCTCTCATAGTGGTCCTTATCCCCCTCCCTCCCATAGTGGTCCTTATCCCCCCCCTCCCTTCCTCCCATAGTGGTCCTTATCCCCCCTCCCTCCCATAGTGTTCCTTTTCTCCCCCCCTCCCTCCCATAGTGGTCTTTATCCCACCCCCCTCCCTCCGATAGTGGTCCTTATCCCCCCTCCCTTCCATAGTGGTATAGTGGTCCTTATCCCCCCCTCCCTCCCATAGTGGTCCTTATCCCCCCCCTCCCTCCCATAGTGGTCCTTATCCCCCCCTTCCCTCCCATTGTGGTCCTTATCCCCCCCCTCCCTCCCATAGTGGTCCTTATCCCCCCCCTCCATCCCATAGTGGTCCTTATCCCCCCCCTCCCTCCCATAGTGGTCCTTATACCCCCCTCCCTCCCATAGTGGTCCTTATCCCACCCCCTCCCTTCAATAGTGGTCCTTATCCCCCCCCTCCCTCCCATAGCGGTCCTTATACCCCCCCTCCCTCCCATAGTGGTCCTTATCCCACCCCCTCCCTCCCATAGTGGTCCTTATACCCCACCCCCCCCCTCCCACACTGGTCCTTATACCCCCTTTTTTAATTATTATTTTTTTTATTATTATTATTATTTTTTTTTATTATTATTTCTTATTTTATTTATTTTTCGTCCCCCCTCCCTGCTTGATACATGGCAGGGAGGGGGGCTCTCCTTCCCTGGTGGTCCAGTGGCAGTTCAGTGGGGGGGAGAGGGGGGCTGGCAGAGCTGTACTTACCTGTTCTGCAGCTCCTGTCAGCTCTCTCCTCCTCTGCGCCGTCCGTGCAGCTCTTTCTATCAGCTCACACTGTAAGTCTTGCGAGAGCCGCGGCTCTCGCGAGACTTACACTGGGAGCTGACCGAGGTGCTGAACGGACGGCGCGGAGGAGGAGAGAGCTGACAGGAGCTGCAGAACAGGTAAGTACAGCTCTGCCAGCCCCCCTCTCCCCCGGTCTGTATTATGGCAATGTAAATTGCCATAATACAGACCTTGACTCGAGTATAAGCCGAGTTGGGGTTTTTCAGCCCAAAAAATGGGCTGAAAAACTCGGCTTATACTCGAGTATATACGGTAATACAGAACCTTAAACCTAACAGGTGCAGTGTAAGACTTGGAATAGCCAGAAGGATGCTTTGAGTGTACTTTGTAATAAATTAGTGTAATTGAGAGGAATATTATACCCCAATGTGTCTATAGTATTATATTGTATATTTGCCAACAGCTTAAACAGCCCATATACATCTGCTAGTTTAAGGGTATTGTACTGACTGTACAATGTGTATGGTAGTTGTAAATACTTAATTTTCTCCTTTTTTGTGCTGTAATTAGAATATCGTTCAACTACCACACACAATGTACAGTCAGTACAATACCCTTAAACTAGCAGATGCACATGAGCTGTGTAAGTTAGTGTTTTATCTTGTTTATATTATTTCCTTTTATTTTAGGTAATATCCATTGTATAAAACAAACATTTTTGTGACTTCTTAGATGCAAATGTCTATAAACTTTTTTCTAATTTTGTAGTAAAATATTTGCTTCCATACACAATCTCTAAATCAACTTTTGATTAATCAACTTGGTGATTAGGCCCTCTCTTGGCGATTAAGCCCTGTGGTCAAGAATAAAATAGTTCTCAATAGGAGGATCTGCTAACTGGGCACCCTAATATTGCTTACCCAAATAGGTCAGTCAAGCTTTGTCATGGCCCATTGTTCAAGACTAGAATGTTGTGACTTCTCAAATGTTAAGCTCCACAATGTTTTCTAATGTGTAGTTAAATATTTAAAGCTCAAAGCCTCAATTAATCTCTTAGTTGAAAGGTTGAAGCTCAAATCCTTAATTAATCTCTTAGTTGAAATTGATTTTGATATAATAAATATCTGATCTGCAACAAAATGTGATGCTGCTCTAGTTGATTTCAGTTTTGTGTTTGTATTTTGATTAAGATGTTAAATAATTTAGAAGTTAAATACCTTATTTTGGAAAACTGTCCTGGTCAGTGGCGATTCATATAATCGCTAAGTCTGACATGACTTTTAGTTACTCATGCAATAAATTATGTTCTGTCATCCATTGCTTTTTCCATCTTAGAGACATGCAGCAGGTTCAATGCACAAGTGGAAAATGGAGTTCTTCAAAATTCAGATGATTATTACTTAGTTGGAGAGAAAGTACAGTTCTCCTGCAGACAAAGTTATCTCACTAAAGACAAACAAAAAAATGGGGAGAGAGAATGCCTGCCCAATGGCAAGTTTACTGAAGATCAGTGCTCCAGTGAGTATTTTATTAAAAATATTATTTCATTTATGTATGTTTTTATCTGAAAAGTACGTACTTGATTATACTTTGATATGCTGTCTATTTATGTCAGCACAAATATAAATTGTGGTGGTCCGCCTCGTACCCTTACTGAGTACATCCGCCAAACACGCTTGCTAGCCATCGCCAGGACACCACCAGCACTTCAGCCCCTAGCCGCCGCAGCTTCCTGGATCCAGCTTCCAGTGATCAAATCTCTCCTGCAGAGAGTACAGCTGTGTAGTGATTATAGCTTTCCAAGGAATCTTTCACCCACAGACATTAGTCGAGACTTAATGCTGGGAGTGAATTAACTTTATTAGGGCCACACATGGCCTTATATGCATAGACCCCTAAATGGGGTTTCTCATACAAACATACAGGGTTTTTCCTCCCAAGTGTCACATCCTGCTCCTGTTGTGGATCATTTCTGTCCTGGCTTTTGGTATCCAGTACTCTTTTTACAATTCTTGTTTAGTTTTTCTTGTTTTTTCTGGTTTCCTATTCTATGTGTGGTTTTCTTTATGCTGGGTTTTCTGGGTTCATTCCTTTATTCCGTTCCTGGAATTTCCAGTCTCTTGGATTCCTTTAAATGTTTGGTTTTTATTGCCACACCCGTTCCTTTGCCATTAATCCTTTTTGTTTCAGTCTGTTCCTGCAAGCAGTGGTCTCATTTCCTCTGCTTCTTTCTTTGCAGGTAAGTACTGTGTGTGTTTTATTGTTGTTTATTTAGTCATGCATATCTAGGCAGTTAGGACTTTGGGACAGTGGTGGGCTGCATACATCTAGGCCATTTATGTATGTCTAGATATCCAATGTTTATTACATATATAGTACTTAGTTATGTCTCCTCTTGTTTGGCCTTGTATCTCTTGTCTTGTGAGTTTTTTTGTCTTGAATTTCCAGTTCAAGTACAGTCCTGTCCTGTCCATGTCCTGTTAATGATTCCCTCATGTATTGAGTATATATTCTGGGTTCTGCTTTCTGTCCTGTTCCGGTTCTGCGCTCTTCTAGTCTTGTCTTGTTATCTTGTTTGGTGCCTGTTCTAGACTTGCCTTGTTTTAGTACTAGATACATTTCTGCTGCAGAGCCTCCCTATCCAGATCATGGGAGGTCTGCATATTATCATCTAGCTCCTGGAATCCGTAGAAGATTCATCTATAGGAAAAGGTTACTGATTGCACAAGGTTTAATTTCTTGTTAGTAATTGGTAAGGCATTTGATTTGATTAGCTAGGTACTTGCTATTGATTGTTGGTTAATTAGCTATTGTTTGCAAATAAGCATAGGCCTACCTAGGTGTTAAACATTCATAGTGGGTGGTGATTTTAGGATGTATATAAGGGTTGCTGTCATTAGCTTGGCTAATATAGCTTGGTTGCTACATCTAAGTGCTGCTTGTAAGTGTGTGATTGGAGATATTCTGGAGAGTGCTGCTTGTAAGTGTGTGATTGGAGATATTCTGGAGATAAACTGGAGGTGATGTGAGGTATTCAGGAGAAAAAAATAAATAAGATTTGTTTGATTTAAATGATTCACCTCATTAAAATGGCAGACTTAGTTCAGTGTAATAGTTGTTATGCATTTGTTTCACTTTCCACTTTTTGGAGATTTGGATGCTGTCTAATCTGTAGACAGTTCTCTATATTGCGGCAGGAGATTGTATTTTTGAAGTCTAAGATTTGTAAATTATCTGGTAAACAAACTCAGGCTGGAACTGCTCCAAAGCCACTGCCGCAGAGACGTACTAGGAATGGCAGATGGCTTACTGTAGGATCTGGTAGACTTAGAGTTGTGGATTAAAGGTATATTACACAGTCTGTTGCTCTACATAATTCATTTTCTTCACTTTCAGAATGTAATGGTGTTATAGAGACATTCTCAGGCACCAGGTGTAGTGGTGTTATGGAGACATGCTCAGGCACTGAGGGTAGTGGTGTTGTGGAGACAGGCTTGGAGACTATAGTGAGGCCTAATAGAAAGCAGTTGTTGGGGATTCGATCATAAGAGGTGTGGAGATGTCTTCCTGGAGCTACTGCTCACAGAGACAGGAGACGTATTTGTAATATTGTTAAGCAATCAAAGCAGGAAGCGGAATTGTATGTACTTGTCCATCTAGGGACAAATGATTTGGCTTGCAATGAGGTTTCAGATGTTAAGGAAGTTTTTAGTGTTTTTGCCAATGATATACGAAAGGTTGCTTCCACACTGTCATTCTCTGACGTTCTGCCTGTGGATAACACTCAGAACGACAGGCGGATGCATATAAGAGACTTTAACTTGTGGCTTGGTGAATGGTGTCGGGAGCAAGGATTCGGCTTTATTTCTCATGGTAGCTCTGTTTGGAATGGAAATAAACTGTACAAAAAGAGGGTTTGCTTCTTTCTCAAAAGGAAACAAATGTTCTCAGTGAGCAGTTCAGAGGCTTTGCTAGGATGTATTTAAACTAGGAGGGGGGGGGGCAAAAGGGTGATCAAACATCAATCCAATTGCCCACCAAAACAAAGACAGAAGGTGCCTGTAGCAAGTGTGTTAAAAAATGATAAGCTTAGAGTCATGTCTACAAATGCTCGCAGTTTAGAGAATAAGATCCATGAACTTGTGTCAATAATGGCAACTGATAATGTAGCTTTAGTTGCTGTTACTGAGACATGGTATAATGAGAAAAATGACTGGGACATAGCAATACCAGGGTACTCTTTATATAGAAAAGACAGGGAAGGCAAGAAAAGGGGAGGGGGTGCCCTGTATGTGAAGGATAGCATAAAATCTAGCCTAATAAAAGTTAGTGAGGCGAACATAGAGTCCGTTTGGGTTATGTTAGAATTTGGTAATCACACAGTAACTCGTGTAGGTGTGATTTATAGGCCCCCAGGACAGATAGAAGAGTTAGATAATCTACTAGTTGAGGAAATAGCTAAAATGACAATAAAGGGGGGAGTTATCATCATGGGTGACTGTACTCTTCTTCCTGATGTGAATTGGAAAGCCAAAATAGCTGCTTGTACCAGGAGCACACATATTCTAAACTCCCTACTGGGATTGTCTTTAAAACAAGTCATTGAGGAGCCAACTCGTAAAGAGGCCATACTAGATTTAGTGTTAACAAATGGAGATTTGGTATCCGATATTACTGTAGGTGAAAGTTTAGGATCCAGTGATCATAAGTCAGTGTGGTTTAATATAAGAATAGTGACTGAGTCACACCACACAGAAACAAAAGTTTTAGACTTTAAAAAACAGACTTTTCTAAAATTAGAAAATGTGTAAAGGAGTCATTATCAGACTGGAGCAATTTAAATGGGATTATTTAAATGTTGCACTGCTGAAAGCAACAGAAAATTGCATTAGACTTTTCAGTAAAAGCAAAAAAATTCAAGAAACCTCTGTGGTACTTCACAGATGTGGCCAAAATTGTAAAAAAAAAAAAAAAAAAGTTAGCATTTAGTAATTATAAAAAAAAAGACAGAATAATCTATAAGATTAGGCAGAAAGAGGCTAAGCAAGTTGTAAGAGCTTTCAAATTACACACAGAAGAGAAAATAGCACAGTCAGTAAAAAAAAGGGGACAAAACATTTTTTAGATACATAAATGAGAAAAGGAAAGTAAAACAAGGATTAGTTAGATTAAAAACAAAAGAAGGAAGGTATGTACAGGTCTAGCTGACTGCCCAATGAATATTTGTGTTCAGTATTTATAGATGAAAATGAAGGAAAGGGAAAAAAAGAAAAATTAGTCATCTGTTTCAGAGGAAGAGGTTCTATTTCAACTGTCAAAAGTAAAGACAAATAAGTCAATGGGACCTGATGGAATACACCCAAAGCTATTAAAAGAGCTTAGTGGTGTACTAGCAAAACCATTAATAGATTCATTTAACCAATCATTGTTAACAGGAGTAGTCCCAGAAGATTGGAAGTTAGCAAATGTTTTGCCCATTCACAAGAAATGTAGTAGGGAGGAATCGGGCAACTATAGGCCAGTAAGCCTTACTTCAGTAGTGGGGAAAGTAATGGAAACCATGTTAAAGGATAGGATTGTTGATCATCTAAAAACACATGGATTTCAAGATCAGAGACAACATGGGTTTACTTCAGGGAGATCATGCCAAACCAATCTAATTGATATTTTTGATTGGGTAACTAAAATAATAGATCAGGGTGGTGCAATAGACATTGCTTACCTAGATTTCAGTACGGCTTTTGACACTGTTGCACATAGAATGCTTATCAATAAACTGCAATCTTTAAGTTTGGATTCCAATATTGTTGAATTGGTAAGGCAGTGGCTGAGTGACAGGCAACAGAGGGTTGTAGTCAATGGAGTATATTCGAAGCATGGGCTTGTCACCAGTGGGGTACCTCAGCGATATGTACTTGGACCCATTCTCTTTAATATTTTTATTAGTGATATTGCAGAAGGTCTTGATGGTAAGGTATGTCTTTTTGCTGATGATACTAAGATATGTAAAAGGGTTGATGTTCCGGGAGGGATAAGCCAAATGGCAAATGATTTAGGTAAACTCGAAAAATGGTCAGAGTTGTGGCAACTGACATTTAATGTGGATAAGTGCAAGATAATACATCTTGGACGTAAAAGCCCAAGGGCAGAGTACAGAATATTTGATAGTCCTAACCTCAACATCTGAGTAAAGGGATTTAGGGGTGAATATTTCTGATGACTTAAATGTAGGTAGACAATGTAATAGAGCAGCAGGAAATGCTAGCAGAATGTGTGGCTGTATAGGGAGAGGTATCAGCAGTAGAAAGAGGGAAGTGCTAATGCCATTGTACAGAACACTGGTGAGACCTCACTTGGAGTATTGTACGCAGTACTGGAGACCGTATCTTCAGAAGGATATTGATACTTTTTTATTTGTGATATTGCAGAAGGTCTTGATGGTAAGGTATGTCTTTTTGCTGATGATGAAGATATGTAACAGGGTTGATGTTCCAGAAAGGGATAGGATATTGATAATTTAGAGAGAGTTCAGAGAAGGGCTACTAAACTGGTTTATGGATTGCAGGATAAAACTTACAAGGAAGGTTAAAGGATCTTAACATGTATAGAAACATTTAAATATATTAAGGGAATCAACACAGTAAAGGAGGAGACTATATTTAAAAGAAGAAAAACTACCACAACAAGAGGACATAATCTTAAATTAGAGGGGCAAAGGTTTAAAAATAATATCAGGACGTATTACTTTACTGAGAGGGTAGTGGATGCATGGAATAGCCTTCCAGTTGAAGTGGTAGAGATTAACACATTCAAGGAGTTTAAGCTTGGGCGGATAGGCTTAAGGCTATCTTAAATATAAGATAAGGCCAGGGACTAATGAAAGCCTGGATCTAAGCTCATAACATATCCAAAAATCACTCAGATCCAAACATAGCTGAATCGCCACCTGGGTAAAGTTTTGACCAACCACACATGAGGCGACTGCCCCAAATAGTTGCAGGAGAAAGGTAGTGGCAGTCGGTCTCTTTCGGGAGTCCAAAAATTAACAAAGCACAGATCGTATACTATAACGGTTAGGTAGAGATTGTTTGCATAGTTCATGCGGACAATCCAACTGAACAGCGCTCTCCCGACATGTGTATCCAAGAATCAGGCGTTCGTCTAAGTTCAGCGGTGTTCACTAGTTTGTCTGTCAGATTTTAGTTCCATACAGTTGATGACCGAGCACCGCTGCCTGCGTTCATTCACCAAGATGGCCACCAACTCAGTTCCTACATGTTCATGCATAAGAACGGTGGCCACCCAGCCAAACACTTAAGGTGTCAAGAGAGGTTAATAGGTAAACAAGCCCAGAGGTGGTCCGCAATTTGTGCATTTGTTCGGTTACCGAATGGAAAAGGGAAACCACACAAATCAATTAGTTTAAGGGGTTGGTTACATGGCCCATAGTCTTTGGGCAGTAGACTAGCAAGTAGGCTCCTCCTGGAGCTCTTGTATTTAGTAGTTGGTACTTTATTCTCTGTGTGGAGTAAAACTTGAGGATGAAACATAGCTAGCTAATAACTATATCCTATATGCCTATAAATGGACTGCTATTCCAGCTGTCTGTATGTGCTATCAATCTCTGTGGCACAACCTACACTAGATATCTGTATAGTAAGTTTTTGGAACAGGTCAAGGGCAGGACCTGCAATAGCTTCTGCAGCTGCTCTACTCCACAAGGATTCCTGTTCACAAGTTTGGGGAGAAAGTGATCTGAGATCACTTCCTCTAAGTGCTGCAATGCGTAAATTGAGGATCGTCCCTCACCACCTGCAATCACCGCTCGAGTTACACAAACTAGGGATGTGCATGTAAAAATACTCGGTTTGGTTCGGCATTGCAAAATTCGGTACTTTGGAAGTTTGGCACTTCGGGACAGGAAAGGGTTAAGGGTATGGGGTAGGGTTAGGGGTAAGGTTAGGAGTATGGTTGCATTAGGACCAGGGTTAGGGTTAGGAGTAGGGTTAGGGGTAAGGTTAGGGTTAGCATAGGGTGAGGGGTAGGGTTACCCTACCCCAACCACTAACCCTCACCCCAACCCCTAACACCAACCCTCTCCTGTTTTGCCACTCTCAGAAATCCGAGGCACTTTGGAACTTCCGAAATTCGGCACTTCTGAACTTCCCAAATTCGGCAATGCGGTTCGGCACTTCAGACATTCGGAAGCGTCCGAAATTCGTCCAAATTTGCATTTGGAACGAGACGAATTGCACATGTCTAACACAAACAGATGTCTGAAGTCCCACTGGGACACCTGGTAGGCCAGATCCTGTTTGGCTCTGGCAGCTTTGAATGCCATGCAAAGAAACCTTATGTTATGCATGTCACACTTGCCATAGGTTGATGACTCCTTGACTAGTGTGTATTAGTTAGTTTTCACTAAAGTCTTTTCTATGTTGTCATTTGACTGTCTTTTGAAAATATTTTGGGTTGTGTAGGTTGCGTATATCTACCAAGATGTCTGTTCTTGGTCGTTGTGTTACTGAGGGCCATTAAGTTACATTTCTGATCTGTTGATGGAGGTTCAAAATCTAACGTTTTGAACTTTAAAGGGACACTGTAGTCACCAAAACAACTTTAGCTTAATGAAGCACTTTTGGTGTATAGGTCATGTACTGCAGTCTCACTGCTCAATTCTCTGCCAATTAAAAGTTAAATCATTTTGTTTATGCAGTCCTAATCACACCTCCCTGCATTTGGCTTACACAACCATCCTAAACATTTCCTGTAAAGAGTCATCTAATGTTTACACTTCCATTATTGCAAATTCAGTTAAATTTAGAATTTCCTATCTCCTTCAATGTTAATAGCTTGCTAGACCATGCATAAACCTCCTGTTTGTGAATAAAGCTCAATTTACGGAGCAAGAGATAAAACATTTTAAAGTAAGTTACATCTGATTGAAAATGAAACCATTTTGTTTTCATGCAGGCTGTATGAGTCACAGGCAGAGAAGGTGTGACTAGGGCTGCATTAACAGGAAAAAAAAAGTGATTTACCTCATAAATGGCACATAATTGAGCAGTGAAACATCAGAGTCTATACATCAACACTGCTTAATTAAGCTAAAGTTGTTTTGGTCACCATAGTGTTCCTTTAATTACCTAGATTGTTTGGGACTTTCTTTTGAGCCAGGCTTTGATGTCATAAAAGCCACATTTCAACAGGGAACTTTGTTTCCTCCATCAGATTAAGACCCCATGCTGTCTGGTTATAATTTTCCTGGACAGATTTAATTATCTAAGATACACATTGATTGCCCAATGTTCAGTATACAGGAATTGACACTAAATGTCATTAATTAAACCAATATTTCCTCCCAGGTTAGATAATCGTAGTGGTAGCAATAATTTCAGAGAAGTGTCAGTTAGCATAAGTTAGTACAGGAATACAACCTGTAATAAAAATCTGTACAGGAACACTACTTGCTCTGGCACACTGAGGGTTTCCACAGAAAAGCAGCTTGCTCTGGGAATCTGGAGGTTTGCACTGGAAAGCAGCTTGCTATGGAACACTGTGGGTTTGTACAGGATAGCAGCTTCTGGAACACTGCATTTTTCACTGAGTAGCAGTTATCTCTGGAACATTGAGGGTAACATCTAGAGAGGGCCCTGGTGCAAGAAAGTTTTTATGGGCCCCCATCTAGTGCAAGTGTGGGCAAAAGGTAGATCCCCATCTGTTCTACAATTCACATAATGCTATGTCAGCTGGGGATCTACAATTTGCCAATCCTTACAGGGTTGTATTTGTGAGCAGCGTTTGTGCATTTTGGTATAAGCATGTTTGTGTATATAGTATATTTGTGCAAATAGGGGTTTATTTGTATGTACTGTTATCATTGTAATGCAGTGGTGCAACTGTGTGTAGTGTTTGTATGTAGTGGTGGTTTTTAAATGCAGGTGTGCTTTTGAGTGTTGTGTTGATGTTTCATTGAAAGGGTGTTTGTATATAATGTTAGTGATTAATACAGTGTGTGTTTGTATGTAATGTTTGATTGCAGGGGTGTGTTTACATGTAATGTTGACTTTGATATGTGGATGTACATTTGTGCTAGGTTGCAGGAGTGTTTGCATTCACATAAATTCATATACATACTCACACATACACACTCATAGATACACACCAACACATACACACACTGACATATGCACAAACCTTGACACATGTGAACACTGGCACATACACACCCTGACACATAGCTACACAAACGACATACACACAGATACATGCACACTGATCTATATACACTCTGACACACAGATACACACAACCAGATACACACTAACACAGCGGTGCTCAAACTGTGTGCACACAGGGGTGCCGCGGAATGTTTCCCAGGTGCTATGATTACAGCCCTGTGGAAACATTACTGTACTGCTGAACAGGGGCCTGGTCTGGTGCCGCAGTCCTTTAAGACAGCGACCAGGCCCCTGTAATGTCGGCCGGCTGGGAGGAAGTGACAGTCTGTCACTTCCTTCCAGCATCATGCAGAGAGACAGCGCTGGAGGGAGAGGAGGCAGCCGCAGCGTGAAGGGGAGAGGAGCACTGTAGGAGCCGCTACAGACCCCTCACTCCCACCAGCAGCAGCAGGACTGCAAGGACACATAAGGTAAGCTAACAGGAGGGTGGCTGGAGATATTGTGTGTGTATCAATGAGTGTGTGTGTGTATGTATGAGTGTGTGTGTGTGTGTAGGAGTGTGTATGTGTGTACAGGGACAGACTGACAGCCTTCTGGGCCCTCGGGCAAAATTAGATCCTGGACTCTTCAAAAACCAAATTAAGTATTAAAGGGACACTATAATCACCAGAACAACTACATATTAATGTAGTTGTTCTGATGCCCATAGCTAATTCCTGCAGGCTTTTTAACGCAAACACTGTGTAGCGGATTGGTACCGGGCTGTCCCACGACATGTATGAGAATAAGTGTATTTGGTCATATGGCTGGTTTAATGTGTATGTACATGTATAGAAAGCATGGTATCCGGGTATAATGACAGTTAAATGTATGTAAAGAATTGTATTCCTCTAGTTGTTCGGTAGAATCATTCAAATAAAACAAGGGAATGAAACTACCGAACAACCAGACCACCCAGGAATGAGTGTGCCTCCAATTACCGTTTGCAACAATGTTGCAAACAGGTAATTGGCAATCAGTGCAGTGTGGTCTTTGTCCTCTGGGTGGCCGCCATTCGGGAAACAAACACGTGGCGGCGGCCATCTTAAACTACCGAACAGCGGTGTTTTGCCGTCGAGTGTCTGGAACTAAAATCGGACACTTGACTAGGCAAACACCGCTGAGACCTCCATACTTCCAGAAATTCGTATGGAAACTACCGAATGACCCGCCGTTCGGTAGAAAGAGCCCCATAAACAAGGGAATTCATTCAAACCCTCTCCAGGCTCTATAACACAGGCAATTCGCCTGTTTTCATTCCCTTGTTTGTGACCGACCGCAGGGCCAAAATGCATGGAACTGTTTTCGGATACTTTACCCATGCGGTCGGTCAAATCTTTGGAACCCCATATCTCACGAACCATTCATCCGAATGGGCTAATTTTTAAGTATGTTGGTCCCCCAGAATAGAGCTATCTGGGGATGTTGGATTTGTGGATGTACCCCAAGTATTTAGGGTACATCCAAAACTCGGGGAAAACTGTGTACACAATAAGGGGATTATGATGCTAGAGGAGGGGAGGAGATCTGTGGGAGGTTACTACTTAGAGATTGGATAATGTCTTAAGTGATAGAACCTCCTCCCTTGCATGGGAGAGGGCTTTATAAGGAACTGTGGAATAAAGCTTGTCAGACTACTCCTGAAACTGTGTGTCGTCCAGTTATTGGGATTGCGATGGGGATACTGCTGTATTACTTTACCTGCTGGAAACCTTGCCTGTGGACTTAACATCACCTTGTTCCTGAGCCTCACTGGAATCTCTAGTGGAGAATAGCTGTGCAAGATCGGCTCTCCGCTACATTGGTTGGCAGCGCTGGGATCCAAACTCACAGAGGAACAAGCGTAAATGGAGTACGGATGGAGATTGATTTTTCTGCGCTAAAACGCTCCACGCTAAAGGACCTCCTAGAGGCAAGGGGTATACAAGCCAGCAATAAGAAGAAAGCAGTACTTGTTACAGAACTCATGGCAGAGTACAGAATGGAGGGCGATTCAGTTCCGGCACAGAGGGAGCCGGGAGGAACACCACAAGGATCGGAATTCCAGAGGCAGGTTCAGTTCAGGCTATCCTTTTATGGGGAAAACCCCCCAACAGAAATTGTTACCAGGACAATGGCCGAGGTACAAGAATTCATCCTAAGGACACAGGCACCAGAACAAAGCTCTGCAATTAATGTGCCACAGGAAGGTAAGCCTAAAATACCATACCAGGCTTTTAAAACATATGTGGAGGCAGAGGAAGATATAGACGCTTTCCTGCAAGACTTTGAAAGACTGTGTGCACTGCATAAAATTAACGCAGAGGACTGGGTACCTATTTTGACCGGAAGGTTAACCGGGAGGGCAGCAGAGGCATATCGGACTGTACCTAATGACGAAATAAGGAATTACAGTAAAGTGAAAGAAATTATACTCGCCAGGTATGCTATAACACCCGAGGCATACCGGCGGAGGTTCCGGGATCTAAAGAAAACAGAGAAGGACTCGCACGCAGAGTGGGCATGCCGATTACAGGGGGCAGCGCTCGGGTGGGTGCAAGCTAGCAAGGCACGTTCTATGGAGGATGTAATACAAATGTTGCTGATGGAGCAGTTCTATGAGGGAGTAACCAATGAGGTCCAGGAATGGGTAAGGGACAGAAACCCTACTTCCCTTACCGAGGCGGCTAGGAAAGCGGATGACTACCTGGATGCACGCAGGTCACAAAAACCTGCAGCTCCAAAAGCAACCTTTAAAACATTCGGGGGAAACAACTACACCCCAGCTCCACCGAGACCGCTACCACCACCTCCACCACCCGCTGCACAGCCCCGGTTCCGACAACCCACCGCTGGCCCCTGTCATCACTGCCAGAAGTGGGGACATTATAAAAGGGAATGCCCACAGATACGGGACCATTCCACCTGGATTCGTCCAGGCCCACCTCCACCCAGGGCGGCCGCAGCCCACCACTACCAGGACCTAGTCACCACCCCATATGGTTCCGCAGTCCCCATTACTACTGTGGAACAATGGGAGGTACTGCACGAGGCAGATCCGGTCCAGGCCAATGTGGATAATCTACGGCACCATCGACAGACGGCATATCTGAATGGTACAGCAGTCCGGGGATTACGAGATTCGGGAGCCACCATCACTTTGGTACAGAGCCACCTGATTTCAGATCAGGCAAAACTGAACAAAACTGTTGCCGTCCGGGTAGCTGGGGGAGCAGTGTACCGGCTACCTACAGCAAGGGTACATTTACATTGGGGAGCGGGGGCAGGGGAAGTGGAGGTGGGGTTGATGCCACATTTACCGGCGGAGGTTTTATTGGGGAACGATCTGGGGAGGCTCACTTCTGCTTTTGAGCCCCAGTCACCCACCACAGGAGAGGTCAACCCTGTAGTCACCCGACAACAGGCCCGCACCCAGGACCACAACACACTGCCGGAGGTCCAGGTAAGCAACCCTACCCCCCCCTCTAGAATGTGTCCCCTGGGCTCCACCTAATGAATTTGTAGCTGAAGTCGCAACAGACCCCACGCTTCAGGTGTATAGGGACAAGGTTGGCACGGGTTCCCCCGGGGCGGAGGGAGAGAAGTTTATCTGGGATAAACAACTTTTATACAGGGAAACAACCAAACAGATTACGGGGTTAGACCCGATAGCGAGGAGACAATTAGTGGTACCACAGCGGTACCGGGCTGAATTACTCCGGATAGCGCATGATATTCCGCTATCCGGACATCTAGGTTTTAGTCGCACCAGGTACAGACTAACCCAGAGTTTCTTCTGGCCAGGGATTAGCCAGGAAGTACGCAGATATTGCACGACTTGCGATACCTGCCAGAGAGTGGGAAAAAGGGGGGATCGCAGGAAGGCTAAACTTCACCCCTTACCCATAATAGAGGAACCTTTTAGCCGAATAGCGGTGGATCTGATAGGCCCCCTCAATAAAGTTAGCCCGTCAGGAAAACGGTATATTTTAACGGTCGTAGATTATGCCACCAGGTATCCAGAGGCAGTGGCTCTGACCAACATCCACGCTGAGACGGTCGCGGATGCCCTCATGCGGATATTCTCCCGGATGGGATTACCCAGGGAGATTATCTCGGATCAGGGTACCCAGTTTACCGCAGAATTCACCCAACACCTCTGGAGGATCTGTGGCATTAAGCCTATTATCAGCGCCCCTTACCACCCCCAGACGAACGGGCTCTGCGAACGATTCAATGGTACCTTGAAGCAGATGCTCCGAACCTTCGCAGAGACCCACAAGGACTGGGAACGATTCCTGCCGCACCTCCTATTTGCATACCGGGAGGTGCCGCAGGAATCCACAGGGTTCTCCCCGTTTGAATTATTGTTTGGAAGGAGGGTCCGAGGCCCATTGGATCTTATTAGAGAGCATTGGGAGGGAGACCGGAGCACAGATGGCACTCCCATCCTACCATATGTGTTGGCCTTTCGGGACCGCCTAGAAGCGTTGACCAAGACGGTACGGGAAAACCTTCAGGAGGCCCAGACCCGCCAGCGTACATGGTAGGATCGGGGAGCCAGGGACCGTAGCTTTCAGGTCGGGCAGAAGGTACTAATTTTAAAACCTGTCCGACATGATAAGTTACAGGCCGCCTGGCAGGGCCCATATAAGGTGGTGGAGCAAAGATGCGATACCACCTATATTATCGGCCCCTGCACAGGGACTGGGGGGCGACGCATGCTCCATGTGAACATGCTGAAGCCCTACCACGAGCGTACTGAGGAGGTAACCGCCATCTGTGCCCCTAACACGGAAGAGTTTGACAGCTTACCCCTCCCCGATTTGCTGGGGGATGGGCAGCTGTCCGGAGATTTAGGGGAGGTTACGCTGGGAGATCGGCTGAGCCCACAGGAGCGGATCGAGGTACAGCAACTATTGGAAGAGAAACGCGACACGTTCTCTAATGTACCTGGATACACGCCTCTGGCAACTCACCGGGTCGAGACCCCAGGGCAACTACCCATGCGCCAGACGCCATACCGCATTCCAGAAGCGGTACGGGCAAACATGCGTAAGGAGATCGACGAAATGCTCCAACTGGGGGTGATTGAACCCTCAGACAGTCCTTGGGCATCTCCTGTAGTCCTCGTACCAAAGCGAGACGGTACGACCCGCTTCTGCGTGGACTATAGGAGATTGAACGAGAAGACTGTATCTGACGCCTATCCGATGCCCCGGATAGACGAGTTACTGGACAGAATGGCCAGGGGCCAATACCTCACCACTATTGACTTGTGTAAAGGGTATTGGCAAATCCCCCTGGCCCCAGACGCCATCCCGAAGTCGGCCTTTGTCACCCCATTTGGCTTGTACCAGTTTAAGGTCATGCCATTTGGGATGAAAAACGCCCCAGCCACCTTCCAAAGGATGGTGGATCGACTCCTAGATGGATTCCAGGACTATACATGTGCCTACCTGGACGATATTGCTATTTTTAGCAATACGTGGCAGGAACACTTAGCTCACATCGGAGCTGTACTAGATAGGATAAGGGAAGCAGGTCTGACCTTGAAGCCGGCCAAGTGTAGTATCGGCATGGCTGAGGTACAATACCTGGGACATAGAGTAGGGTGCGGTAAACAAAAACCCGAACCCGCCAAAGTAGAGGCTGTAGCCCAGTGGCCCACCCCTAGGACTAAGACCCAGGTTTTAGCGTTTCTAGGGACAGCAGGGTATTACCGGAAGTTTGTTCCCAATTATAGCGCCCTGGCCAAACCCCTCACTGACCTGACCCGTAAGAACCTTCCCCGCCAAGTAAACTGGACCCCGGAGTGTGAGCAGGCATTCCAACAATTGAAAAATGCACTGATAAATGCCCCTGTCTTGGCAGCTCCCAATCCAACTAAACGTTTTCTTGTTCACACAGACGCTTCTATGTTTGGATTGGGGGCAGTACTGAGTCAAGTCGGGGCCGATGGCGGGGAACATCCAGTGGCTTACATCAGTCGCAAACTGTTACCTCGAGAAGTAAGCTACGCCGCCATCGAAAAGGAATGCCTGGCTGTGGTGTGGGCCCTAAAGAAGCTACAACCCTATTTATATGGACAGCCCTTTTCCTTGCTCACGGATCACAACCCGTTAGTCTGGCTGAACCGGGTGGCTGGAGACAACGCCAGGCTGCTGCGCTGGAGTTTGGCGCTACAGCCTTTTGACTTTAATATCCAGTACCGGCCGGGTAAGCAGAATGGAAATGCTGACGGGTTGTCAAGACAAACTGACTTAGAGAAATGATCCGTGAGCCCCCGGACATCCCCAAGCCGATCCGTGTTGGATCAGACTGTGTATGCCGGCTTGTGGGCAAGGGGGAGCAGTGTAGCGGATTGGTACCGGGCTGTCCCACGACATGTATGAGAATAAGTGTATTTGGTCATATGGCTGGTTTAATGTGTATGTACATGTATAGAAAGCATGGTATCCGGGTATAATGACAGTTAAATGTATGTAAAGAATTGTATTCCTCTAGTTGTTCGGTAGAATCATTCAAATAAAACAAGGGAATGAAACTACCGAACAACCAGACCACCCAGGAATGAGTGTGCCTCCAATTACCGTTTGCAACAATGTTGCAAACAGGTAATTGGCAATCAGTGCAGTGTGGTCTTTGTCCTCTGGGTGGCCGCCATTCGGGAAACAAACACGTGGCGGCGGCCATCTTAAACTACCGAACAGCGGTGTTTTGCCGTCGAGTGTCTGGAACTAAAATCGGACACTTGACTAGGCAAACACCGCTGAGACCTCCATACTTCCAGAAATTCGTATGGAAACTACCGAATGACCCGCCGTTCGGTAGAAAGAGCCCCATAAACAAGGGAATTCATTCAAACCCTCTCCAGGCTCTATAACACAGGCAATTCGCCTGTTTTCATTCCCTTGTTTGTGACCGACCGCAGGGCCAAAATGCATGGAACTGTTTTCGGATACTTTACCCATGCGGTCGGTCAAATCTTTGGAACCCCATATCTCACGAACCATTCATCCGAATGGGCTAATTTTTAAGTATGTTGGTCCCCCAGAATAGAGCTATCTGGGGATGTTGGATTTGTGGATGTACCCCAAGTATTTAGGGTACATCCAAAACTCGGGGAAAACTGTGTACACAATAAGGGGATTATGATGCTAGAGGAGGGGAGGAGATCTGTGGGAGGTTACTACTTAGAGATTGGATAATGTCTTAAGTGATAGAACCTCCTCCCTTGCATGGGAGAGGGCTTTATAAGGAACTGTGGAATAAAGCTTGTCAGACTACTCCTGAAACTGTGTGTCGTCCAGTTATTGGGATTGCGATGGGGATACTGCTGTATTACTTTACCTGCTGGAAACCTTGCCTGTGGACTTAACATCACCTTGTTCCTGAGCCTCACTGGAATCTCTAGTGGAGAATAGCTGTGCAAGATCGGCTCTCCGCTACACACTGGCTTTCAGAAAAGGAGGTGTTTACATTGCTGCCTAGGAATACCTTAAGTGGCAGTCATTCAGACAGCCACTAGAGTTGCTTGATAGGTCAGTGCTGCTGGTGTTTAGTATCTCCACACTCTGCATGGAGACACAGAATGCTACCATAAGGATTGATTCATTGCATCTCAATGCAGAGGTGAGAATTGGTGTAGTGTGGCATTTTGTTGCACATGTTTTTCTATGAAAAAGAATTTGTGTAGTGCCAGAGAGTATAAAATGCAGACTTTCATTTAGTGTAAATGGGTAAATGCATTGTTCCATGAGTGAGTAGAGCAGATGTTTGTAAAAGCAGGAATGTATTTGTATGGAATGTTGATGTGTGAATGTAAGGGTGTATTTATGTTGAATGTGAATACAAGGGTGTAATTTGTGGAGGACTTGTGTGTTGGTGTATGAATGCCAGTGTGTATTAGTATGGCAAAGGTTTTTTTTTTTACTGTAAGAATAATCAGGATGTTGAATTCTCTGCCTGAAGAAGTGGTTTTATCAGAGTCCATACAGATGTTCAAACAGCTACTAGATGCATACTTGCAAAAACAGAATATTCAAGGATATAATATTTCAATGTAGGGTAATAACTGCTTGATCCAAGGATAAATCTGACTGCCATCCTCATCAAGAAGGATTTTTTTTCCTAGCTTGTTGCAAAATTGTGCTTCAAACTGTTTTTTTTTGCCTTCTTTTGGATCAACAGCAAAAAAACTAATGTTGTTCTAGATTATTTTGAATAAACAAATATGTTTAAATGTCTATCTGCTCCTGTCGAAATCTGAGATGATTAAATTGCGTATACGCAGAAGTAAGTTCACACTGACACACGGAGTTCAGGTTAAAATAACTTCGAGAAAATTTAATGGCATCTGGTTAAAAAGCGGGCTCGCAGACCCTTTTAAGAGCGAAATTGCATCATCATTGTATATCAAGATAACAACAAATAAACATCATTAATTGGATTAAGTGTTAAGTGGTTATGTCAATGTCCACCCATCAATATTATTAATTGGCTCCAAAACTAAGTGGTTAGCTAATTGTCCTCCCACCGGGAGGTGGCGTTATTCTAAACACGGGTGTGGACAGATGGCTTAAGCGCCATCTTACCCAGCACAAGGCTTACTCGGTGGGAAGGGGGGCTTGGGCGTCATTTTGGGTAGTTAGTGACGTCAGACTCTAGGTCAGGTTCATGGTCTTTTTTATGAAAGAACATTTCATACAGGCTATTTCTCATGGCCTAGCTATAGTATACTTTGTTGCATGTTACAGGAATTTGATAATTCCAGTGTTAGTCGTGTCCTTCTAGAAACTACAGTCTCTGTTCATTATTCTAAATGCTGTTGGGAAAATCTGTCATGTAATGTAGACAAAATGAAGTTAGTACAAAAATTCAATACATGATCAATAAAAGGTTTTAATAATTCTACATCAGTCCCCCCTATGAAATGTTAGATTCTAAAAAAAAGATAAACTTTATTTTGTTAATACCAGAACACGTGTTAGCCCAAAGGCACAGAAACCCCGTGGCCGCTAGCTAGGTGTTATTGCAAAGTGCAATTCTGTCCCTTAATCTGACCCTAGTAGGCTAACTCATCCGTCAGTATGGCTCTCGAACGCTTCACTCCCATGGGTATCCCACGGTGGCTAGCCCACCACTTCTCCACACGGTAGACTTAACCCATACAGACGGATGCTGTCCCTAAGCTGGTCCCTACCTAGAACTCTTGCACTTTATCAGTAAAAGGGATAGTTTGCAGCGGCAGACAGGGTGAGTTGAGATCCTGGAAATCTTGGACTGTTAGATGTGCGAAAGTTGGTGCCGCTTGGTCTACAGTCTTCTGTAGGAATTTTCTCAGACAGGGGAGGACACAACAAACGAGAAGAGCAAAGATAAAAAGAGAAATTAGTATTGCCATACCAATATGCATTAAAGCTTTTTGCCATCCTGTCATCCAACCAAACCATCTTTCCCAGGGATCTTTTATCCCAGAATTCCTTTTTAACTCTTCAGAGAGCTCATTTAATTTCTCTATGGCCAAGGTGACTTTACCATTAGGACCTGTGTTTTCTGGGATGTAGGTACAACAGGTCATGGTGTCGGGCAATATCTTACATACGCCCCCTTTTTCTGCTAGAATCATGTCTAAGGCCATTCTATTCTGGAAGGACATTTGAGATGTAGCCTGCAGCTGTTCGGCTAATCCTTGGAGGGCATCCCTGGTGTAGTTAACAAAGCGTTGTTGGTTGTAATAAATGTAATTTATCCAATTTAAATTCTTGTTTGCAGTAACTATGGTAAAAAAGTGATTCAAACCCCGCAGCAACTTCATCTCTTGCTTTAAATTCATTAGGCACCCCCCTAGGCACCCCAATGGCATCAATATAAATGTGAGGGTCAAAACTGCCTTTTACTGGGGCTTCACGTTTAACCTTGGCTGGTGTGTGTTTGGACTCATGTGTGTCAGGGTGTGTGTCAGAGATAATATGTATAGGCATGATGGCTTTAGCCAGAGTACACTCCCCCCACCATTCCTTGTCCATCCTGGATCTTAGCTGTAAATCCCCACACAACCAGTAAATATCCCCCAATGACCTAGTATGGAATTGTAACAGGTGCATAGGAACAGTTCTGTAGGTGGCACAATACCCTTTAGAGAAGTTACCCAAGAATTTACCAATTTCATCATAATTAGCATAACAGGTGTAATTACCTTTATAGACTGTAACACCATCTGGGGGTTTGACATCCTTGGCTAGGAGAGGATATTCTACTGTCCATGGTTTGCAGATGGACCTATTGAAATTGTAGTGGTAGGCAAAAAGACTCAAAACACATTCTTCTATATCTACTGGCAAAGTTAAAGGTACAGTGCCAAGGTGAGGCCGGGCACCACCACACACATAGCATGCAGTTCTGTTATGTTTGTTGGCATTATATTTCATCCATTCCAACCATAAATTAACATCATTAAAACCTGTTTCAGCAGGCCATGGTATCTTCAAAGGTGGGGTTAGTAATGGCCATCATGTCTTTAAAGGACTGGATGTGAGGTTTTAATGGATTTGAGACCATATGGGTGGCCCCTTGCCACTCTGGAGAGTGGCACATATCTTTTAGGTAGAAGTGCCCTAGTTTGTTATAGGAACCTTTCTTCCAATACATTCCCATTACATACTGGTCTGCATCTGTTGGACTGGGATGCTCAATATTTAGGATTAATTTCATGGGTATACCCCCTCCAGGTTTCCTCAGAGTCATTCTTTGGAGAAGGGATCTACCGTGATCATCTACTTTAGATAAGGCACTTTTTGGTTTGTAACCCCAGGCAGGCCCGGCATTCCATCCCGCCGCCCCCCAATGGTTACAATTATGCCCCCATTGTTTATCAACTACACAAACATAGGGGTCTTTTACATGAGGGATATATCTATAGATATTTTGAATTTGTGACGTAGGGAATGGGCAGTCTACAATGTCACAGTAATCAAAAGTGTATGTAGCCACACGGGTGCATGAAGAATTGTACCAGAAGGTATACCCACTGGCATCTTTAGTAATGGCTACTTGTTGGGCCTTAATTAGGCTAATTAAGGAGATGATGTACCAGAGGCACATGGTTGTACGGTATCTGCTTCCTCTGGGGCAGGAGTCTTCTTGCAATGGGAAGCGTGGATCCAATGTGGCCGGCCGGCCAACTTGACGGAGGTTGAAGTGATCAGGAGAACTTGGAATGGTCCGTCAAATCTTGGTTCCAGAGTGTGTTTCCGCACAAATTTCTTGACCAGAACCCAATCTCCAGGAAGCAGGTTGTGGGTACCCATATCAAAATCAGGATCTGGAATTGGAGAAAACTTGGGCATGTATTTTGTTCAAGGCACTTGCAAGTTCAGTTACATAGTCTACTAAAACATCAGTTTGAAGCTGCAACTGTTGCGGATAATAACAACCTAGTCTGGGTGCAGTCCCAAATAGAATCTCATATGGGGATAGTGAGTGCTATCCCTCTAGGTGTGTGCCTAACGCTGAATAAAGCTATTGACAGGCTTTCTGGCCAGGGCATCTTTGTTTCTTTTTAACATTCTGGCTTTTAGGGTGCCATTCATGCGTTCCACTTTGCCACTACTTTGTGGGTGGTAAGGGGTCAAAGGCTAGGGTCACTCCCAGAGCAGTCCAGATTTCTTTAGTCACTGTTGCTGTAAAGGCTGGGCCCTGGTCACTTTCAATAACTTCTGGAAGTCCAAATCTACATACAATATCTGCAAGTAGACGTTTTGCTGTTGTTTTAGCAGTGATATTGGTCACTGGGTAGGCTTCTGGCCAGCCTGAAAACATGTCCACTATCACTAGTGCATATTCATGAGGCCCACTCTTGGGCATTTGTATGCTGTCAATCTGAATTCTCTGGAATGGGTACGTAGGCTTAGCCAGGTGTTCCAAGGGCACTTTGATTGGTTTTCCTGGGTTGCATTTTGCGCAAATGACACAGGCCCTACAGAAGCTGTTGATCAATGTTGTGATTCCAGGTGCTTCGTAATATTTTTGTATGAGGGCGGCCATTAAGTCTTTTGACAGATGTGCAGGTCCATGTGCCCATTGAACAACTGCTGGATACAAGTTCTTAGGAAGGCAGAATCTAAGGTTGTTGTAGTATACTCCATCCTTTAGGACTGCCCCTTTCTTTTTCCATTTCTGTATTTCTTCGGGGGCAGTTGTAGCTTGCTGTTCCCGTAAGATTCTTAGGTCAGTAGGAAGAGTCTGCAAGGTAAAAATAGGAATTTCTTCTTCGTGTCCGGACACTTCTTCATCCACTTCCTGCAATTCTCTTGCTGCTTGCTTAGCAGCCTGATCAGCCAAATGGTTGCCTTTTGCTTCATCTGTATCCAATTTCCCATGTGCCTTTACTTTCAAAACGGCCACTTCTTCAGGGAGTAGGAGGGCATCCATTAGCTCCTTGATTGCAGAGCTGTGCTTGACTGGTGTACCGGCAGTGGTAAGAAATCCTCTTGTTTTCCAAATTAGTCCGAAGTCATGTGTCACGCCCAGAGCGTATCTTGAATCTGTGTAGATGTTGGCACGTTTCCCTTCGGAGATCCTGCATGCTGAAGTCAGGGCTTGCAATTCAGCTTCTTGTGCAGACATTGCTGGTGGTAAAGATGATGATTTGATAACTTCATCTGTTGTGGTTACGGCATATCCTGTGTGGTATTTTCCTTCTTCATCAGCATACCTTGAACCGTCCACAAACAGAGTGAGATCAGGATCTGTTAATGGATTCTCATGAACAGTTGGTAGATGTATTGTCTCCATTTTCATCTGTTCAAAGCAGTCATGAGGTGTCTCTGGGTCATAATCATTCACTATGACTAGATCTTGAAATTCATTTTCCAGAAAGTGGCGTGGCCATGCTTCAAGATGGTCAGTTGCTGGGTATTTGGCAATGCCATTTTCCTGTAGCTGTGATTCATCCATGGTGGCCCATAATTTTGCCATGGGCCCAAGATCATTCCATGATTTTGTTTTCAACTTGGTGACTGGGACATGTGGAATGGCAGTGTCCCAATGACGGTACAAGTATTTGAGTTCTGAAGGTAGTTGAATCAGGACCATGCTATTGCCTTCAGAGTCACAGTAAAAGTCTTGAGCAGTGAGTTTCACCTCCACCCAATGATAGAGCTCATCTTCATAGCAAGGTTCAGGAGTGATGTTTGGTTTGTACCACATGGTACAGAAGGCATATCCTGCTCCCTCGCAGAGAGGTGTTTGTCCATCATGAAAGGTTAAGTCAGGATGCATTCTCTTGATGGTACCAGTGAGAAGGTAGATGTAGGTTTCATCCATGATAAACCCATAGTGGATACCCCCCTCAGGGAGTGGAAGAAGAGTGGACGGGTTGAGAACCTGACATCTTTGAATTGTGATGTTGTCAGGTAACAGGAGGTGACATTGGAGGCGTAGGTGTCTTGCAGGAGACACATGCTTGAGTTGTACTTGGTTGATGATGGCAGAAATGTCATGAGGGGCCAAGACAACCAGGTCCGCAGTTCTTTCAATAAGTTCTCTTGCTGCAAAAACGGCCCGAAGGCAAGATGGGGTCCCTCTGGCCACAATATCCAGTTGACAGGAAAAAAATCCAATAGGCCTTTGATGGCCTCTTAAGTCATTTGTTTGAGTAAGGACTCCTGTGGCGTGGCCTTGTCTTTCAGAGACAAACAGCTTGAAAGGTTTGGTGTAGTCTGGTAGGCCTAGAGCAGAAGCAGATGCAATGGCACGTTTTAGTGTGCAGAAGTTGTCTTGTGCTTCATTGGTCAGGCAGAATGGATCTGACTTGAGTGCATCATAGAGTGGTTGCATGAGCAGAGAGGCTTCTGGGATCCATGCTCTGCAGTAGGAAATGAGGCCTAAGAAGGCATGTAGAGATTTTGAAGTCCTTGGAGGTGGAATATCCAGTACTGCTTTGATTCTGTCACGAGTGAGATGTCTGGTACCCTGAGATAGACAATGTCCAAGGAAGATTACAGTAGGTTGACAGAATTGAAGCTTGAGAAGTGAAGCTTTGCATCCTTGGTCTGCTAAATAGCAGAGGAGACTGATTGAACATTCTTCAGTTGTAGGTATGTCATCTCCACAGAGCAGAAAATCATCCACATACTGGAGCAGGACAACTTGTGGGTGGTCTGATTGCCATGGATCAAGGATAGAGCACATGGCCTTTGCAAATTGACTTGGAGAGTTTTGTGCCCCTTGGGGCATGACAGTCCATGTATACTGTTGCATTTCATGAGTGAAGGCAAACAGGTATTGGCAAATTGGATCCAGGGGTACACTGAAGAAGGCATTGGCCAAATCAATTACTGTGAAGTATTTTGCAGAAGGTGGGACTCCAGAGAGCAGAGTGTGTGGGTTTGGTACAATAGGGGTGTACAGGACAGTTGCTTCATTTACTGCACGTAGATCCTGGACCATTCTGTATTTCTCTGGTTCACCTTTTGGAGTCTTCTTCTTCACAGGAAATAATGGGGTATTACATTTTGATTCACATTTCACGAGAGCACCCTTCTCCAAGAGTGCTTTGATTTGAATTGAGATAGCTGCAGCTTGAGCTGGTTTTAAAGGATATTGTGCTTTCCTTGGTAGTTTTGCTCCTGGAATGAGCTTTACCACCACAGGTGGAACTTTTAGGTGCCCTATGTCTTCTGGGCCTGAGGACCACAATTTTGCAGGTACTTGTGTCTTCAGTGAATCAGGGAAATTGGACCTCAGTTCCTTTGCTTCCCCATGGGGTTCTTCTAATTGGAGCATCAAAGGCAGGGAGCACAAGGCTGAGGTGTCTGACACAGATAGAGGGGTGGATAGCTCCACTTGTCCATCTGGAGTGAAAGTGATAGATGCCTGCAGGCGTGAGAGGACATCAGCGCCTAACAGGTTAATGGGGCATGTGGAGGATACCACAAAACGAGCAAGCAAGCTAGGGTAGTTGCCAACTCGTAATGGAGTTGTTAAAGGACTGTGTCTTGGTTGGCCATCCACTCCTACACAAGAGACATCAATATTTGAGAGGAATGATGGGTCTGGCAGGTCTTGTTCTCGGAGAACACTGCGGGCTGCACCTGTGTCAACAAGAAATGTAGTAGGTTGTCCTTCAATGGGTAGAGTCACAGTGGCAAGTGCCCCCCCCTTATCCCCTGAAGACACTGCCATGACAGGGGTAGATGACACAGGCTTGCCAATTTCCTAATCTTCAGGTTCTTCAACTATTGGAACTGTTTTTGTGGCCTTGGGGCCAGGAGCGGGCTTGAACACTCTCTTGGGTTCTGGGCAATCATTTTTGAAGTGTCCTTTAGCTTTGCAATTGAAGCAATGTCCATCCTCAGGTTTGGTGCCTTTTGGAACAGGTCCGGGGCGGGACACCATGAGAGGAGCTGAATTGGGCATTCTAGGAGTCTAGGCAGATTCTGGTTCTTCTAGGAGTCTGGGCAGATTCCAGACCTCTAGCAACTAAGAGTAAGGTATCCAGAGGGACTACCTTATATTCAGGGCGTGCAGCAATGATTCCCTTGCGTATGGAGTCCCTGACACCTTGGACAAATGCACCAGACAGCATTTGAGAATGGATCTTGTCCGTGACATCAAATCCCAAATCTGTAAACAGTTGAAACAGTCTTGCATGAAACCTTTCCACTGATTCTCCTTTTTCCTGTATAACATCAGTAAGGCCAGCAGCCTGATCTGCAAGTTTGTCCTTAGCCCACTCCTTTAGCTGATTGCAGAATGCTATTCCGGAGGGTTAATCAATATCACTTATAAGCAAATCTGTACTGAGGTGGCGAGCAATGCTGGGCCAGTATGCATCTCCGGCTTTGATGGCACAAATGCTCAGTAAATCACGCCAAGCAGCGGAATAAGTCTTTTGAATTTGAACTATCCCTCGGTAAAAAGGCATGGGTTGCTTTTCTGGGTCAGGGAGTGATTTCATCAGAGATCTAGCCTGAGTAGGATTAAAAGAAACATTTAGGAGGGGCCTGATCCCCTCGGCCCGTATGTCCGAAGGGATCATCGAGGGAACAGCGAGGCGGAGGCCCTGCGGCATCCGGTGAACCTCGGTAACCTATAGAGCCGGTCTCCTCATACTCATCTTCGTCCGTGACCAAGACCCCTCTAGACAATGGGGCCACTTGGGGTGTCAGGGCCGGGGGATAGGCAGGGATCCCGGATGCTGGGGTGGCCAGTGGATTATAACCTTGGGATGAGTAGTCACCGGGAAGTACCGGCATTAGGGGTGCTGGATGACTGGGGGCCGCCATATTGGAGGCGTGAAAGGAAGCTGCGTTAGGGTCAAGGGAAGTGGTGGCGGCCATGTCGGATGTGGGCACATCCGGGGTAGACTGTGTCGGATTGGGCATGACCGGGGACTAGGGAGTGGGTTGGGGAAGGAAGTAGGGATAACTTGGATAGGGCAGGGCCATGGGGTAGGGGAAGGGGTATGGCCAGGCCATCTGGGTGGGGGCTAGGGCGGAACCTGGGGAGGGCGGGATAGCTGGGCAAGGATTAGGGAAGGAGGTGGGATATCCGGGGTACGGAAGTGAAGATGAAGGGGTGGGAATTTGGGCTGTGGGAGGAGTGGGCAGGAGAGAGGACGGAGAGAGATTAGTAGAGGCGGGTGTAGTAGGAGGAGCTAGAGTGGGTGTAGTGGGATTGACAGTAGCGGGTGGGGAGGGGTCAGGGGACTGGGTGGATGCAAGTGGGAGGGTAGGATTATTGACGGAGAGAGAGCGTAGAGAAGGAATGGCGGATGAAATGTTTAGATTAGACAGAGAAGGTAGTGCAGGGATGGATGAGGATGATGGGAATGTTAGGGATGATGATGGGGAAAATAAAGATCCATCAGAATTCAGGACCGGGCAAACAGGGGAAGTGGCGGGATGGGTGATGGGAGGATTGGGAGTGGGGAACATGGTCAGCTGGCTGTCACTTATTGCTGACTGAACCTTGGGGATGGACATCCCCTGGGCGCCATTTTGGGGTGCTGGCTGAGGGAATGCCCCAGCAACATAATTATTATGATATACATACAGTTTTACACCTTTGTGATCTATTTCTTCCTCAACCCAACCTTCCTGCTGAATAGCCTTCGCTACTCTATACCATGCTTCTGCAGTACGTAATAAATCATTATCTGTAAGCTTGCCTTTCTTCTCTGTCAGTAATCTACGCCAGCTTTCTGGCTGCAATCTACCACATGAAGGCACAGCAATTTTACACACTTTAGCAATCTTTTCAACTCCCTTAACCATCTCTTCACCCTCTCTATCTTCAACTAGATCACACGCTAGCCAGCCCTTATTGGGCTTTTCTAATCCCTGTCCCATTCCCCCTATAAAAGGCGTCCCAGATAGAGAGGAAAGAAGGTTTTAAACAGAGTGTCTACAATGCTCGACTGCCACTCGGAAGGGTGGGTCCCCCCAAGTGCGTCTTCCCAAAACGTAGACTAGTCACAAATTCCGCCTACCCAAGGTAGCCACGGATTGGAGTGAGGTGAGAAGTGTATGACCAATCACTTCTCTCACAAGAGGAATAGGAGTGGATAGTGTAAATAATACAGGAAGTAGAGTAAAAGTAAAAGTATAGTATAAGTAGAGACAGACACAGGAGCTTGAATGACTCCCAATTAAAACAACAATTCAATTGAAATACAGTGCATGCATCACAGTTCAAATAAATTCAACAGTAATCCCTTTCCTTTACTCTTGTGACCCAAGTCACCTCCCTCAACCTCGTAGTGTCCCCGCTCGGAGAACAACTTTCGTAAGTCTCACTACCAGCGGCCAAGGATAACAGCTAACACCGGCCCGAAATCCATATGCCTCCCCCGTTACAGCGACACTCGTGACCACCACTATCCTCACCCTCGTAGCGCCCCTACGGACCCACCCGTAAGTCTCACTATCCCGTGGTGATGGAGACAACAATGCCTGCCCGAATCCACCTACCACAAATAAAATTGGAATGCCACCAGCCTCAGCGCTCGAATCTGGAGGGTACCACCTCTCTGCAAGCAGAGCTATGTGCACAAAGTGCTATCAAAGTGCTATCAAAGTGACACCAGGGGAATCCCCAGAAGCAATGAGTCTACACCTCTCCACAGATTCCCCACCCTCTTTTTCCTTACTGCTGCAGCTACCCAGCACCTAAAAGAGGTAAACAGGCAAAGAAGACCCCCAGGAAAACTTCCACAGGTCCTCCCCCCTTTTTCCCTACAGCCACAGCCACGTGGCTCCTAAAAGGAGTAAACAGGCAACAGAGGACCCCAGGCACACACCCGCAGGTCCACCCCCCTTTATCCCAAAAGGGGTAAACAGACAAACAGAGGACCCCCAGGCAAACTACCACAGGTCCACCCCCCTCTTATCCTAAAAGGGGTACACAGATAAACACTCTACCCGGGCACTTAAGCTAAAGACAGGCCAATACAAACACACCCAGGCAACAGATAGACTAAATGCAGGTAAACAGTGGGTAACAACAATAAGGTACCGGGCAAGATATTACCTGTCTTTGATGTCCTCCCGGTAGCAGTCACAGACACTTGGACGGGTCAATCAAAGGGGCTGGAACATACCGGCTAGGCTCTGCAGTAGTCTCTACCGTGTATTCAGAGGTGATCAGTCTCTTATCCTTCCCCCCGGATTCCTCCGTCCAACAGCGTCTTCCTTAGGACGGCTTACCGGCCAGAGGCCATAGCCCGATGCCCCACGTATGGGCGCCAAATTGTTCTAGATTATTTTGAATAAACAAATATGTTTAAATGTCTATCTGCTCCTGTCCAAATCTGAGATGATTAAATTGCGTATACGCAGAAGTAAGTTCACACTGACACACGGAGTTCAGGTTAAAATAACTTCGAGAAAATTTAATGGCATCTGGTTAAAAAGCGGGCTCGCAGACCCTTTTAAGAGCGAAATTGCATCATCATTGTATATCAAGATAACAACAAATAAACATCATTAATTGGATTAAGTGTTAAGTGGTTATGTCAATGTCCACCCATCAATATTATTAATTGGCTCCAACACTAAGTGGTTAGCTAAGTGTCCTCCCACCGGGAGGTGGCGTTATTCTAAACACGGGTGTGGACAGATGGCTTAAGCGCCATCTTACCCAGCACGAGGCTTACTCGGTGGGAAGGGGGGCTTGGGCGTCATTTTGGGTAGTTAGTGACGTCAGACTCTAGGTCAGGTTCATGGTCTTTTTTATGAAAGAACATTTCATACAGGCTATTTCTCATGGCCTAGCTATACTATACTTTGTTGCATGTTACAGGAATTTGATAATTCCGGTGTTAGTCGTGTCCTTCTAGAAACTACAGTCTCTGTTCATTATTCTAAATGCTGTTAGGAAAATCTGTCATGTAATGTAGACAAAATGGAGTTAGTACAAAAATTCAATACATGATCAATAAAAGGTTTTAATAATTCTACATCAATGTGAGGGAGGCTGAACTTTTTAATTTAATAATAAAGTTTATTTTCAGCTATGTAACTATGTAACTATGAAATGTCTGTGTAAGAATGTAAAGATAGATTTGTATGGACTGTTTGTGTGTGAATGCAGTATGTTTGCATAGTATATATGTGAATGCAGGAGTGTATTTTATGTGTGCAGAGTTTAAGCATGTGAATGAGGGGTGTATGTGTGAATGAGAGGTGTATTGGAACCTGTGTCAGTGTATGTGTGAATGAGAGGTGTATTTAAAACCTGTGTCAGTGTGTGTGAATGAGAAATGTATTTGAAACCTGTGTCAGTGTGTGTAAATGAGAAATTTATTTTAAACCTGGGCCAGTGTGTGTGAATGAGAGGTGTATTTAAAACCTGTGTCAGTGTGTGTGAATGAGAAATGTATTTGAAACCTGGGTCAGTGTGTGTGAATGGGAAATGTATTTGAAACCTGGGTCAGAGTGTGTGAATGAGAAATGTATTTGAAACCTGGGTTAGTGTGTGTGAATGAGAGGTGTATTTTAAACCTGTGTCAGTGTATGTGAATGAGAAATGTATTTTAAACCTGGGTCAGTGTGTGTGAATGAGAGGTGTATTTAAAACCTGTGTCAGTGTGTGTGAATGAGAAATGTATTTGAAACCTGGGTCAGTGTTTGTGAATAAGAAATGTATTTGAAACCTGGGTCAGTGTTTGTGAATAAGAAATGTATTTGAAACCTGGGTCAGTGTTTGTGAATGAGAAGTGTATTTGAAACCTGGGTCAGTGTGTGAATGGGAGGTGTATTTGAAACCTGTGTCAGTGTGTGTGAATGAGAAATGTATTTTAAACCTGGGTCAGTTTATGTGAATGGGAGGTGTATTTAAAACCTGTGTCAGTGTGTGTGAATGAGAAATGTATTTGAAACCTGGGTCAGTGTGTGTGAATGGGAGGTGTATTTGAAACCTGGGTCAGTGTGTGTGAATGGGAGGTGTATTTGAAACCTGGGTCAGTGTGTGTGAATGAGAAATGTATTTAAAACCTGGGTCAGTGTGTGTGAATGGGAGGTGTATTTGAAACCTGGGTCAGTGTGTGTGAATGAGAAATGTATTTAAAACCTGGGTCAGTGTGTGTGAATGAGAAATGTATTTGAAACCTGGGTCAGTGTGTGTGAATGAGAAATGTATTTGAAACCTGGGTCAGTGTGTGTGAATGGGAGGTGTATTTGAAACCTGGGTCAGTGTGTGTGAATGAGAAATGTATTTGAAACCGGAGTCAGTTTGTGTGAATAAGAGGTGTATTTGAAACCTGTGTCAGTGTGTATGAATGAGAAATGTATTTGAAACCTGTGTCAGTGTGTGTGAATGAGAAATGTATTGGAAACCTGTGTCAGAGTGTGTGAACGAGAGTTGTATTTAAAATACCCTGTGTGCCTCTGCCTGGTCTAAGCCCTTCATCCCACATATTCCTCTCCCCTTTTCTCCCCTAGCCTGCTTACCTGCACCAGTTTGATGGGTTTTTTTTTTCATTCCCCCAGTGTGTGTGAATGGGAGGTGTATTTGAAACCTGGGTCAGTGTGTGTGAATGAGAAATGTATTTGAAACCGGAGTCAGTTTGTGTGAATAAGAGGTGTATTTGAAACCTGTGTCAGTGTGTATGAATGAGAAATGTATTTGAAACCTGGGTCAGTGTGTGTGAATGGGAAATGTATTTGAAACCTGGGTCAGAGTGTGTGAATGAGAAATGTATTTGAAACCTGGGTTAGTGTGTGTGAATGAGAGGTGTATTTTAAACCTGTGTCAGTGTATGTGAATGAGAAATGTATTTTAAACCTGGGTCAGTGTGTGTGAATGAGAGGTGTATTTAAAACCTGTGTCAGTGTGTGTGAATGAGAAATGTATTTGAAACCTGGGTCAGTGTTTGTGAATAAGAAATGTATTTGAAACCTGGGTCAGTGTTTGTGAATAAGAAATGTATTTGAAACCTGGGTCAGTGTTTGTGAATGAGAAGTGTATTTGAAACCTGGGTCAGTGTGTGAATGGGAGGTGTATTTGAAACCTGTGTCAGTGTGTGTGAATGAGAAATGTATTTTAAACCTGGGTCAGTTTATGTGAATGGGAGGTGTATTTAAAACCTGTGTCAGTGTGTGTGAATGAGAAATGTATTTGAAACCTGGGTCAGTGTGTGTGAATGAGAAATGTATTTGAAACCTGGGTCAGTGTGTGTGAATGGGAGGTGTATTTGAAACCTGGGTCAGTGTGTGTGAATGGGAGGTGTATTTGAAACCTGGGTCAGTGTGTGTGAATGAGAAATGTATTTAAAACCTGGGTCAGTGTGTGTGAATGGGAGGTGTATTTGAAACCTGGGTCAGTGTGTGTGAATGAGAAATGTATTTAAAACCTGGGTCAGTGTGTGTGAATGAGAAATGTATTTGAAACCTGGGTCAGTGTGTGTGAATGAGAAATGTATTTGAAACCTGGGTCAGTGTGTGTGAATGGGAGGTGTATTTGAAACCTGGGTCAGTGTGTGTGAATGGGAGGTGTATTTGAAACCTGGGTCAGTTTGTGTGAATAAGAGGTGTATTTGAAACCTGTGTCAGTGTGTATGAATGAGAAATGTATTTGAAACCTGTGTCAGTGTGTGTGAATGAGAAATGTATTGGAAACCTGTGTCAGAGTGTGTGAACGAGAGTTGTATTTAAAATACCCTGTGTGCCTCTGCCTGGTCTAAGCCCTTCATCCCACATATTCCTCTCCCCTTTTCTCCCCTAGCCTGCTTACCTGCACCAGTTTGATGGGTTTTTTTTTTCATTCCCCCAGCTTTCTCAAGCAGCACCTGGGGGCTGGGATAGATCTGCTGTGCCAGGCTCCAGTTCACACTATCCTTCCATGCTGTGAGAGGAGAGCAGGGGTATGATATCACTTCCTGCCCCCTTCCATCCTCACACGGAGCACTCTGTACTGATCGCAGGCATAGAGATGAGACCTGGCAGTGAGAGCAGGTATGCTGCCAGGTCTCACAATTAACGGGGGATTTATTTGCAAGGAGGTGTGTTGCAGGGGGCCAGGGGCCCCTCCTAAGTCATCATGGGCCCCTGCAACCTTCCTTTTGACTATGGAGATCTCTGATCTCCACTTCAGAATCATCTGTGCAGCCGGGCCCCTGACTGCCTCGGGCCCTCGGTCCATGACTGATCTGCCTCAGTGGTCAGTCCGCCCCTGTGTGTGTATGTAGGAGTGTGTGTGTGTGTCAGGTTGTGCATCTGCATGTGTTTGCATGTGTCTGTGTGTGCACACATCTGTGTGTCAGGAAATGCTTCTGTCTATGTGCATCTGTGTGTCATTATGTGTGTATCTGTATCATGGTTTGTGCATGTATCAATGTTTGTGTGTGTCAGGGTGCGTGTGTGTATATGTCGGTGTATGTGTGTGTATTTGTCGGTGTGTATCTATGTGCAGGGCCGGTGCAAGGATTTTTGGCTACACAGGCGAAGATGAATTTTGCCGCCCCCCCCCCCCCCCTTTAGCGATGTCTCATATCCAGCCTTTTGAAATCCCCATGTAGTGTATTGTACCCCCCTTTAGTGTGTCTTACACCCCCTTGTATGTCTCTTACAACCCCCATGTGTATCTCCTTTCCCCCCAGCCCCTTTGTGTGTCTTTCTTTTCCACAGCCCTTTTCTGAGGTACACAGACATACAGTCATACAGACACACACAGAGACATGCAGAAACTGGCATATAGATAAATAAAGACACATTTATACAAACACAGACATACAGAGACATGACGATGCAGGCATACAGAACAAGGCATACAGATACATACAGGCATGCAGAGACATACTTACACAGGCATGCAGGGACATACTTACACAGACAGTCACACAAAGATATACAGAACAAGGCATACAGAGACATATGGATACGGTCATACAGAGACATACAGACACAGGCATACAGTGACATTCAGAAACACACGGACACAGTCATAGAGACATACAGACACAGACATACATACACAGACAGACATAGTCATACAGAGACATGCAGACAGGTATACAGAGCAGGGGCAGATCCAGAACCTAATCTTGGGGGGGGGGAGGGGGAGGGTGGTAGTGAGTTTTAGTGGGGTAATAGGGGCTCTAATTGAGGAGTTAGGGGCTGTAGTAGGGGGACAGGGGCTGTAGTTGAGAGTTAGGGGCTGTCATTGGGGGCTTAGGAAATGTAGTGGGGAATTGGGGCTGTAGTAGGGGGTTAGGGACTGAAGTAGTAGGTTGATGGCTGCAAGTGGGAACAGGGGCTGTAGTGTGGGGGATATGGGCAGCAATTGGGGGAGAGGGGCTGTAGTGGGGGTAAGGACTGTAGTAAGGGAATAGGGGCTGTACTGGAGTTATGGGGTGGAAGGGATGTGAAGTAAGGGAGTTAGAGGCTGTAGAAGGGAGTATAGGGGCTGTGGTGGGAGCAAAGGGGAAATGTGGTTGGAAACGGGGCAGTATGGTGGGAAACAGGGGCAGTAGAGGGGGACACAGGGGCAGTATGGTGTGTGCACAGGCTGTAACGAGGAACACTGTGGCAATAAAGTGGTGTCACAGGGACAGTATGGTAGGGGGTAAATGGGAAGTAGAGGGGGGGACAGGGGCTGTTGAGGCGGGTAGAGGAAGTAGAGGGGGGAGACAGGGGCAGTAGACGCGTGTGAAAGGGGGGCAGAGGCAGGAGAGGGAAATAGAGGAGGCACACGGGATAAAGAGGGGGGCACAAAAGCAATAGAGGGGGGGGGGGGCATGGACAGTATAGTGGGGACAGGGGCTGTAGAGGGGGGCATGGGCTGTATAGGGGGCACATGGGCAGTATGGTGGGGCAGAGGGGCTGTAGACAGGGCAGGGGCTGTAGAGGGAAATAGAGGAGCTGTAGAGGGGCAGTATGGTGGGGCAGGGGTTATGGAGGGAAATAGAGGTGCTGTAGAGTGGCACAGGGGGCAGTAGAGGAGGACAGGGTCAGTATGGTGGGGGCAGGGGCTATAGAGGTGCTGTAGAGGGGCACATGGGGCAGTATGGTGGGGCAGGGGCTATAGATGGACGTAGAGGGGACATGGGCAGTATGGTGGGGCAGGGTCTATAGAGGGAAATAGAAGTGCTGGAGAGGGGCACATGGGGCAGTAGAGTGGGGACAGAGGCTATAGAGGGGCTGTTAAGGGGCAGGGGTAGTATGGTGGGGCAGGGGCTATTAAGGGGCAGGGGTAGTATGGTGGGGCAGAGGCTGTAGAGGGGCTGTAGAGGGGGCAGGGGTAGTATGGTGGGGCAGGGGCTATAGAGGGGGCAGGGGCAGTATGGTGGGGACAGGGGCTATAGAGGTGGCAGGGGTAGTATGGTGGGGGCAGGGGCTATAGAGGTGGCAGGGGAGTATGGTGGGGCAGGGGAGTATGGTGGGGCAGGGGGAGTATGGTGGGGCAGGGGGAGTATGGTGGGGGCAGGGGCAGTATGGTGGGGGCAGGGGCAGTATGGTGGGGGCAGGGGCAGTATGGTGGGGGCAGGGGCCGTAAAGTGGGGGCAGGGGGAGAATGGTGGGGGCAGGGGGAGAATGGTGGGGGCAGGGGGAGAATGGTGGGGCAGGGGGAGAATGGTGGGGCAGGGGGAGAATGGTGGGGCAGGGGGAGAATGGTGGGGCAGGGGGAGTATGGTGGGGGCAGGGGCCGTAAAGTGGGGGCAGGGGCTATTGAGGTGGCAGGGGAGTATGGTGGGGGCAGGGGCCGTAAAAAAAATAAAAATGCTTCTTCCCCACCCCCTTCCCCTCCCAGAAGCTTACCTTGGGCCAGAGAGGGAGAACCTTACAACTGGTGGTCGGCTGGGAGGCTGGAGCTGCAGTCAGGACCGCTGGGGAGTCTGGGAGCAGTAGAAGTCCCGCCCCCTTCTGACATCATCAGAGGAGGACGGCTGACTTCACTGCCCTGCTCCTGCTGTGTGCTGGCTGCAGGGAGAGAGGTGAGATTACAAATCCGAGTCTCCAGCCAGAGGCAGGAGATTCGGATTTTTGCGCCCCCCCTCCTCTGGCGCCCTAAGGCGGCCGCCTGTGCCGCCTTATGGACGCGCCGGCCCTGTCTATGTGTGTGTACGTATTGGTGTCAATGTGAAATTGTGTTTGTGTGTGTATGTATGTATGCATGTATGTATGTGGTAGTGTGTGTGCGCATACATCCAAGCAGTCATACACCAGCACAACTAACACACTACTGCACTCTAACACAAATATTACATACAAACACACCCCTGCATTCAAACTCCAAAAGGATATACAAACACACACACCTTCACTCAAACACAAATACTTCACACAAATGTACACCCGCATTTAAAAGTGAACATAACATTCAAACACACCTCTGCAATCAAACATTACATACAGGTGATACTCAAAAATTAGAATATCGTGCAAAAGTTCATTTATTTCAGTAATGCAACGTAAAAGGGGAAACTAATATATGAGATAGACGCTTTACATGCAAAGCAAGATCATTCAAACCATGATTTGTCATTAGTGCGATGATTATGGCTGACAGCTCATGAAAACTCCAAATCCACAATCTCCGTTAATTAAAATATTACATGCAATCAATAAAACAAGCAGTGTACATAGAACAATATCGGACCTCTAAAAAGTCTAAGCATGCATATGGACTCAGTATTTGGTTTGGGCCTCTTTTGCAGCAATTACTGCCTCAATGCGGCGTGGCATGGAAGCTATCAGCCTGTGGCACTGCTGAGGTGTTATGGAAGACCAGGATGCTTCAATAGCGGCCTTCAGCTCTTCTGCATTGTTCGGTCTCATGTCTCTCATCTTCCTCTTGGCAATGCCCCATAGATTCTCTAAGGGATTCAGGTCAGGCGTGTTTGATGGTCAATCAAGCACTGTAATCCCATGGTCATTGAACCAGGCTATGGTGCTTTTGGCAGTGTGGGCAGGTGCCAAGTCCTGCTGGAAAATGAAGTCAGCATCCCCATAAAGCTCATCTGCGGAAGGAAGCATGAAGTGTGTTGACCCTGGACTTAATGAAGCACAGTGGACCAACATCAGCAGATGACATGGCTCCCCAAATCAACACAGACTGTGGAAACTTCTCACTGGACTTCAAGCATCTTGCAGTGTGTGCCTCTCCATTCTTCCTCCAGACTCTGCATCCTTGGTTTCCAAATGAGATGCAAAAGTTGCTCTCATCAGAAAAGAGGACTTTGGACCACTGAGCAACAGACCAGGTCTGTTTTTCTTTAGCCCAGGTAAGACGCTTCCGATGTTGTTTGTTGTTCAGGAGTGGCTTGACAAGAGGAATACGACATCTGAAGCCCGTGTCCAGGATCCGTCTGTGTGTGGTGGCTCTTGATGCACTGACTCCAGCCTCAGTCCACTCCTTGTGAAAGTCCTCAACACTTTTGAATGGCCTTTTCCTGACAATCCTCCCCAGGCTGCTGTCATCCCTGCTGCTTGTGCACCTTTTTCGTCCACACTTTTCCCTTCCACATAACTTTCTATTAATGTGCTTTGATACAGCACTTTGGGAACATCCAACTTCCTTCGCAATTACCTTTTGAGGCTTTCCCTCCTTATGGAGGATGTCAATGATGGTTTTCTGCACAACTGTCAGGTCAGCAGTCTTCCCCATGATTGTGATTCCTATTGAACCAGACTGAGAGACCATTTAATGGCTCAGAAACCCTTTGCAGGTGTTATGGCTTACTTAGCTGATTAGAGTGGGACACTGTGAGCCTAGAATATTGCACCTTTTCACAATATTCTAATTTACTGAGATTGTGGATTTGGGGTTTTCATGAGCTGTAAGCCATAATCATCGCACTTATGACATATCACGGCTTTAACTATCTTGCTTTGCATGTAATGCGTCTGTCATTTATTAGTTTCCCCTTTTACATTGCATTACTTAAATAAATGAACTTTTGCATGATATTCAAATTTTTCGAGTATCACCTGTACAAACACACCCCTATATTAACCCCTTAAGGACTGAGCCAAATGTACACGTTGTGAACAGAACAAAACGTAAACAAAACCTGGCATGTGCGCTATATGTCTGTCCAACCGTAATTCACCTCTTTCATATGAAATGCATCCCCCCTTATTATATATCATTTTATTCAGGGGAAACAGGGCTTTCATTTAACATTAAATATTTAGGTATTGAACATAATTTAATATAAAAAATATATAAAAAAATGGGAGAAAAAAAGATTTTTTTATTTTTTTTTAGTTCTATGTGACATTTTAACTGTGGATGTCAAAATACTGTTTGCTTTTACTGCAATGCAATACACATATTTGTATTCAGCGATGTCTCACGTGTAAAACAGTACCCCCTATATACAGGTTTTATGGTGTTTTGGGAAGTTACAGGGTCAAATATAGCGTGTTACATTTGAAATTGAAATTCGCCAGATTGGTTACGTTGCCTTTGAGACTGTATAGTAGCCCAGGAATTAAATTTACACCCATAATGGCATACCATTTGCAATAGTAGACAACCCAAGGTATTGCAAATGGGGTATGTCCAGTCTTTTTTAGTAGCCATTTGGTCACAAACACTGGCCAAAGTTAGCGTTAGTATTTGTTTGTGTGTGAAAAATGCAAAAAACGCCAATTTTGGCCAGTGTTTGTGACTAAGTGGCTACTAAAAAAGTCTGGACAAACCCCATTTGCAATACCTTGGGTTGTCTACTATTGCAAATGGTATGCCATCATAGGGGTAATTTTCATTCTTGGGCTACCATAGGGTCACAAAGGCAACGTAAGCAATCTGGCGAATTTTAATGTGAAAAAACTGAAACACAAGCCTTATATTTGACGCTGTAACTTTTGAAAACACCATAAAACCTGTACATGTGGGGTACTGTTGTACTCGGGAGACTTCGCTCAACACAAATATTTGTATTTCAAAACAGTAAAAAGTATTGCAGCAATAATATCGTCCGTGTAAGTGCTGTTTGTGCGTGAAAAATGCAGAAAACGTCACTTTTACTGGCGATATCATCGTTGTAATACATTATACTGTTTTGAAACACTAATATTTGTGTTCAGCAAAGTCTCCCGAGTAAAACAGTACCCCCCATGTACAGGTTTTATGGTGTCTTGGAAAGTTATAGGGTTAAATATAGTGCTAGCAAATTAAATTCCCTATACTTTCGGCATGGGTTGTCAGGCAGGTCCCGCTAATTGTAATTAATTAGGATACCTAATTATGTAAAATTATTACATAAATATATGTGTAGAATTAATATATGTATATATATACATATGTGTATATATACGTATATATATATATAATTTTTTTTTAATATTTTTATTTATATATAGGTATATATAGTGATATATACGTATATATTTATGTATATAGATATATATATTATGATATATATTATTTTGTTCTACGTGTATTTTGATATAAATATATATATATTATTATCACAATACAGTTAGAACGAAATAACACACATCTATATATTTTTTAATTATTTATTTTTAAATATTTTTTTAATTTTATTTTTTTACGTATTTACATATATATTTTTTTTATATTATATATAAATATATATATAACAATAATTATATATATATTTAATCAGTATCAGTCTACGTGTAATTTGATATTAATATATATATATATATTAATATTTAAATACACGTCGTGTATGTGTAAATGTGTGTATGTGTGTATATATATATATACTTAGATCATATATATATAATATATATGATCTAAGTATATTTTATTTGTAACTGTAATTTTTTTTATTTATTTTTTGAACTAATATATTTTTTTTTTTACAGGACAGGGGGCAGAGACAGTGTCAGCCAGTGATGTCACATCACTGGCTGACACACAGGATCAGTGATCACAGTGACTGCCTGTCACTGTGATCACCTCCTGCAGATTGGGTAATTGACCACAGGGGGGAGTGCCTGGGTGGTACAAGCACTCCCCCCTTCCAATCTGCAGGGGGATCACTGTGCCAGTTACATGTGTCAGCCAATAGGCTGACACATGTAACACTGATCGCAGTGACAGGCTGTCACTGCGATCAGAGCGCTCTGAGATCGCAGTGACAGCCTGTCACTGCGATCTCAGACCTAGCAGATCGCGGTCACTGACCCCAGGGGGACTGCCTGGGGGGCCAGGTAAGTCCCCCGACCGCGATCTGCAGAAGGGGAAAGCCGCCGGCCGCATGTGTCAGCCGATTTGAAATCGGCTGACACATGCTGAATACTGGTCGCAGTGACAGCCTGTCACTGCGATCAGAGACTGCAGATCGCGGTCACCGGCCACAGGGGGGGTTGCCCGGGGGGCCAGGCATCCCCCCCGACCGCGATCTGCAGCGGGAGAATACCGCCGGCCACGTGGGCGGCAATAAAAGCGAGGACGTACTATTACGCCCGCCGGCGTTTAGAGCCGGTTTCTGCGTGGCGTAATAGTACGTCCTCCGGACTTAAAGGGTTAATATGAAAAAAATGGAAGAAAATAAGATTTTTTTTAATTTTTTTAGTTCAACATGACATTTTAACTGTCAATGTCATAATACTGTTTGCTTTTACTGCAATAAAATACACATATTTGTATTCAGCAAAGTCCCACGTGTAAAACAGTACCCCCTATGTACAGGTTTTATGGTGTTTTGGGAAGTTACAGGGTCAAATATAGCGTGTTACATTTGATATTGAAATTCGCCAGATTGGTTACGTTGCCTTTGGCACTGTATAGTAGCCCAGGAATAAAATTTACACCCATAAAGGTATTGCAAATGGGGTATGTCCAGTCTTTTTAGTAGCCATTTGGTGACAAACACTGGCCAAAGTTAGCGTTAGTATTTGTGTGTGAAAAATGCAAAAAACACAAATTTTGGCCAGTGTTTGTGACTAAGTGGCTACTAAAAAAGACTGGACATACCCAGTTTGTAATACCTTGGGTTGTCTACTATTGCAAATGGTATGTCATCATAGGGGTAATTTTCATTCTTGGACTACCATAGGGTCTCAAAGGCAACGTAACCAATCTGGCAAATTTTAATGTGAAAAAAATGAAACACAAGCCTTATATTTGACGCTGTAACTTTTGAAAACACCATAAAACCTGTACTGTTGTACTCGGGAGACTTCGCTGAACACAAATATTTGTGTTTCAAAACAGTAAAAAAATATCGCAGCAATAATATCGTCCGTGTAAGTGCTGTTTGTGTGTGAAAAATGCAAAAAACGTCACTTTTACTGGCGATATCGTCGTAATACATTTTACTGTTTTGAAACACTTATATTTGTGTTCAGCGAAGTCTCCAGAGTAGAACAGTACCCCCCATGTACAGGTTTTATGGTGTCTTGGAAAGTTATAGGGTTAAATATAGTGCTAGCAAATTAAATTCCCTTTACTTTCGGCATGGGTTGTCAGGCAGGTCCCGCTAATTGTAATTAATTAAGATACCTAATTATGTAAAAATATTACATAAATATATGTGTAGAATTAATATATGTATATATACGTATGTGTGTATATTTGTGCTCGGAATTTAAATACGTAATGGATAGTAACTGTGAGCAAAGTTGGTTGTGGTGTGCCGAAACCAACGTACGAGTGGGCCTGTAAATAAAAGAGGGCCCACCAAGGAGAATGTAATTATAACAGGGTGTAGGTGGGTGGGAACAATCAGCTGAAAGGCAGAGGTGAGTAGGGGCTGGGAGTTTAAGTAGGGGACTTACTCCTCCCACAAATTCAGGCCTCCACAAGTTCAGGCCTTTTAACTTGTGCTCGGAATTTAAATACGTAATGGATAGTAACTGTGAGCAAAGTTGGTTGTGGTGTGCCGAAACCAACGTACGAGTGGGCCTGTAAATAAAAGAGGGCAAAAAGATAAATTAGAGAAATACACACTTTATTGCATTTTTTACAAAACCAAGTTGCTGAAAGCTTGGCGAAGCTCTTTCTCCGGCTGTGGAATATATGCAGTATATATGGAGGATTTCCACCGCCCCAGTCTCTTGATGATATGGACCGGTGTGTTAGTGCTAGAGGCTGCTCCTATACGGAAGGAGTGCCTAGAGAATGCAATCGGGTTGTGTCCGAGCTTAGATAACAGAATTCTGATATGAACCATCAATTTTGCTGTGGTTAACGGGTGCCCTTGTAGTGTTAAGAGCGGAGAGTCCAGTAGGTGACCGTGCAGAGTTGACCGTAGGTGGTCTAGTACTTTTACCGGACACCAGGCATTATCAGTAGGGAAGAGGAATTATAGTAGGGTGTAGTGACCGGTTGGTTTTAGTTGTAGGGATCGAAAGTTGGTAGTGATCCTCTATTTTAGTGAGGTGTGATATTTTAAGTCTTAGCTTCGGATCTCCTTGACAAATTACGGTGAACTCTCTAGGTCTGAGAAAACCGTAGAAAGCGAGATATAAAGCAGATTTGATCACCGTATTTGTGCCGATGTCGAATGGGGCTGTGTCAAGGAGATTGCTAAGTGACCTGAAGATAGGCCCATCTATAGGTAATCTAATGGTAGAGAGTGGAGGTGAAACCTTTGATATTCCTTTCAAAACCTTTTTGACGGGGTATGAAGACAGGAAAGGTGTGTTGTTAGGAAAAAAAGGTGAGGCTGTGGTGCTGGACCCCCGTGAGATATAGTTTAATGGTGTTGTGAGATAGTTTAAGGTGTAGGTGGAAAAAAGAGGCAAAAGCCACCATGGTTTGAATAGAGAAGTCACCTTGTAAACCGAACTCTGCTGTGAATTTATTAAATATATTAAGAGCCCTATTGTAAGTGATAGCCGTGTTTGGTGATAATGCTTGGTGAGTGAGTGCTCTAGTGTGGTTCAAGATTGTGCTTAATCCAGGATTAGATCGTGGAACCGTGGTGTCCTGGATGGTTGTAGGTGAGCCGTTGGGAGTGCCTGAGAAAATGCCTGAAATTGAGAACGAGAAAGAGCGTCAGCGGCCGTGTTGTGAATACCCGGGATGTGAAAACAAACTAAGTGAAACTGGCCGGATGCTGCCAACCAGGTCAGCTTGCGAATCAGCCGCATGATGGTCAGGGAAGATGATCGCCCTTTGTTCACGATTTCGCAAGCTGCCGAGTTATCAGAGTAGCATTTGACTGCCTTGCCAGACCAGAGATGACCCCAGGTGTGTGCGGCCGCCACAATGGGATAAATTTCAAATAGTGCTGAGGTCTCTCTGAATCCTGGCAAGGCATCCGTATCAGTGGGCCAATAGCCCCTGAACCAGTGGTTCCCAAAAATGGCTGCAAAACCGGTATTGGCTGCTGCGTCTGTGTGGATGATGGGTGAAGAGGTGGAGAGAGGGGGAATAAACATGGAGATTCCATTCCAGTCCTTCAAAAACTTCCCCCAAGTCAGCCTTGGCGTGGGGGTCCAAAGAAACTGTGCCAGAGTCCGGAACTCCGTGCAGCAGGCAAAGGAGTCTGGATATGAAAGACCTTCCCTGCGGAATGATGCGCATCGCAAAGTTCAGGGATCCGAGAAGGGACTGAAGTTATTTTCTAGTGCAAACATCATTCCGCAGGAACAAGTCATCTCCCCTCTCAAACGTGACAGTTTGTCGTGGGGGAGGCTAGCTCTGAGGTTAACCGAGTCCAGTTCTATCCCCAGAAAGGTCAATTTAGTTGTGGGGCCTATAGTTTTGGCTGTGGACAAAGGGACTCCAAGTGTGGAAAATAGTGCAGTAGTGCTTCTGATTGCTGTGGGTCAAGGTGACCCTGGCTCTATTAGTAAACAGTCGTCGAGGTAGTGGATAACGGAGTGACACCTGGTGACGTTCAGAAGCAGCCAGCATAGTGACTCTGCGAAAATGTCGAACAGTTTGGGGCTGCTTCGAGAACCGATAGTGAGTCGTGTAGAGAAGTAATATTTCCCTCGCCATTTAACACCGTGTAAGTGCCAGAGTGAGGGGTGCATGGGAAGTAATTTAAACGCGTTTGTGATGTCCGTTTTGCTAAGCCAGGGTCGATTACCAGATGATATGATGGACTGTATGGCGACGTCGATGGTTAAGTACTGAAGTGAGAATTTGTCTGCTGGAATGAGTGCGTTTATGCTTGGAACAAAAGAGGAGTGCGGTGCCGATAAATCAATAATTAGACGTTTGTTTGTTTTTTTGTTTTTTTTGTTTTTTTTTAGAATATTTGTGAATAGCAATACCAATGGGGTTAGTGCGCCAGGAGGAGAATGGTGAAGAGGTGAAGGGGCCGATCATGAAACCGTTGGTGATTTCCGAGGCAATGAGAGTGTCTATGGAGACTGGGTCTAAACGTGCTGACTGGAGATTAGGGCATTCTAGTTTACCTGGGGGAATGGCTACAATACCCGTGAGAAACCCTTTAGTGAACCCTGTGGTGAGATAATCCACCAGATGATTAAGCCTGGGATCCCTTGTCTTGAGCACCACAGAGATATCACCGTAATTGAATGCCTTGTTCTCAAGTACATCCTGTGAGGCTATGAGCAAGGACACCAGACACACATCCTTCCCGTCTAGGATATCTTTCCTGATAGAGTCAGGGACGGAGTGTGCTGGTGACTCAAATGGTGTAATGGCTGTGCCCGGTGCTGGAGGGGGGAGTATAGGAGGGCATGTTGGTATAGTAGGTACAGCCGTGAAAGCGACTGGGACTACCGTGGTAGTACCTGGGGAGGAGATGGCGCTTTCCACCTTAGATAGCCTGCTATTGAGGGTCTGTAGATTGGCCAAGATCTCTGCCAGGGTATCCTGGGTGGCCGTGCTGTTGCTTGGTGGTTGTCCTTGAGAGCTAGTCCCTGGCCTGGGCTCGGGGGCTTGGTGAGTAAGTAGCCTATAAAGTTCAGCCTTCCTAGCTGTGGCCGGAAAGGGGATTCCCCTGAGCCTAAGCTCGGCCGTAATTTTGGGAATAGTCCATGCTCTCAAGGACGTGGGGTTTGAAAGAGTGAGTGATTCGCCTGGAGACCCGGGTCTGGTAGGCGTGAATGGAGTTTCTTCTGTCAATTCTTTGGTTGGAATAGGTTCTTGGGACATTCTAAAAGGAATGATTATGTGAACGATATATTAAAGGGGCATAAGGTAAGTAGGTGGGGTATGTGGGGTGGTGTATATGGAAGAACTGGACTGTAAAGCTAGATGCCAAAGCGAAAAACTTAACTGTTGAATGTTTGGATAGGTGAGGCCCTGCTAATGCCAAGTGGCAGTGAGAGGCTCTACCTATGATTTGGCTTATGACGTAGTTGCCACAGACGTGGTGGCGGGATGTTGGCCTCTCGGTGACAGTAGAGAGAAATCAAAACGTGTGGCTGTGACAGGTGAGGCCCTGACTAGCGCCCTGTAGTAGGGCATGCGAGGCTTGTAACTATGATTTGGGCGTGGGGCCGTACCTCCGTGTTGAGGTGGGGGGGCATGGAAGGCCTCGCTGGGACGGGTTTTCTGATAGGGTGCGCTAAGGCATTAGCCTAGACCCTGTAGCCAGTTCGATTGTATATTTAAAGATAAGGTGAGAGGACTGGAATGTTGTGTAGATACTAACCTTGACTTCTTGCGAATGGTATCTGGAACCTTCTGGTGGTAATAAGTGTGGTAAGTCTCGTCTTATGCTGTCCTTGAGGAAGAGTCCTGAGGCTTTAAGACAGATGTTGACGTATTTATGCGTATCGTGGTGGCGTATGATTTGAATTGGGAGTAGGTTGTTTGTTAGGGGCGCAACGTGAGATCCTGCATTGAGGGATCTGGAAGGTTTAAGTGTGTGACTGGGCTGAAATAGATATTTGTGAGAAGGCTGGATGAGGCCTTGGGGTGACGATTGGACGTATTTGGGTATAGACGTAAGTACCTGAAGGTATGGCTGAGTACCGGGTCAGGTTTTGGTGTTTTCCGGAGCCTGATGGCTGTATGACCGTATGTCTGAGTAGAAATAATAGTAAAGAATTAACGTACCGTGGGCGTAAGCCTGTGGAAAAGTAGTAATGAACTTGAGACCGTGATAGGTTTTATATGAGGTGTAGTAACAAACGAGTTGTGAACTATACCTTGGTTTGACATAAAGAAATTACGTTATGTGAAACGGTTTAACTGTGTAGAACCGGGGGAAGCCTAGAATAATACTGGAGCTAAGGGTTAACTGAAGAAAAATTCCATAGTTAACGACAGGTGTGGAGGTAAGTAATAAAACCCAATATGTAAACATTTTAGGCCTATGGCTTTATAATGCAAAGTGATAAAATACAATACCTGTTCCTGTAATAAAAGACCTTGAAATAAACAACTTTAGCGCAGAAAAAGCGAGAAACCGATGCAGTCTGTAAAGCCAAAAATATGTGACAGCGTGATTATATGGAAAATGAATAGTACAGACGTTTATGTGCCGGATATTGTGTTTATAAACAGTATTTATTAGTATATGTGACAAAATGAAGTGTTTAATAGGTAAATATGTGTTGTGGCAAGGTCAGAGAGGCTTTCTATGTTAGTAATAGATTGGAGTGCTCTCTATTCCCAGCATGATGGGGTTAATTGGTGGGAGTCACCCCTTGAATGTTATATACCAGGTGAATGTAATTAACCAGCACTAGGGTTTTAAAAGGTTAGACTCTGAAGACATCAGAGAGTCTAACAGCTGGGAGAGAGGAGGCAGTTAAGCCTGAGACAAAGGTACTGTGTGAAACCTGCTTAAAGTGCTGTATTTCATTTTGTTTAAAACTGGGAACTAGATTAGCTGGCCAGTTGGATAGTTAGTAATACTGTTTAGTAAGTCTCCAAGTTGGAGTAGGATTTATTTTCTTTTTGTTTTATTTTGTGGGAGAGCACAACCTTGTATATATTGTGGAAAGTGACAATAAACTGCAGTACTATTTTATCCTGACTGTTGCATTTGAAGTTTGTGACGAGCCTGGCCATCCTGCCACAGTGTATAGAAACCGTACGTTTATGATAGACGTGGATATTTTAAAAAATAGTAAAACAAATTAACTGGTTAACATAGAAAGAAAAATCACAAGGCAGATTTTTAAACAAGCTAATTATATCCCCAAACTGACAAATAAAGGTATCAGTAGCAATATGACCGAACAGGGAATATACGTAAAGAAAAGTAGAATTTGTGAAATAGAACTTAGTGCATACTGTAGCCTATTTGAATAAGAACTAGCCGAATATGGATTTAGAGCAAGGTGTTTGTGTTTTAATCGTACGAAATAGATTGGTCCTGGGTGACCAAACGGAAATAAGAGAATGCCCGTAATAATATTACTGTGTATATAAATAATAATAGATTAGGTAGTTTCCGTACGAATATGTAAAAGCAGTGATAAAGTGCCGAGCGTTCGTCTGTTTTGGCGTGAACACTGAAATCGGTTAAAAAAGCGTGTATTTGTACGAATATGATAGAGGGAGCCTACCCCTACGTTTTTAGGCCCGAACGGCGGGAAATAGCGGGGCGCTATTTCCTACGCCTAACTTACGTGAACGTGCCGGTCTCGTGACCGTAAACCGGGTACCTTGACCGGGAACCGAGTGGAAGGCCTCAAACGGACGGAGGACTGGTCAGGACGTCTGACTGCTGGAAACAGGAAAAAATTCTGGAGGGAAGCTGGACAGGAAGTGCTGGTTGCTATGGGGACAAAACAATCAGCTGAAAGGCAGAGGTGAGTAGGGGCTGGGAGTTTAAGTAGGGGACTTACTCCTCCCACAAATTCAGGCCTCCACAAGTTCAGGCCTTTTAACATATATATATATATATATATATATATATATAATTTTTTTTTTATATTTTTATATAGGTATATATATTTGTGTTAGGTGCTTATGATAGTACAGTGTGAAATACCATAGATAAATGTAGGATAATAAAAAGAGCAAGTCGGTTGTGGTGTGCCGGAACCGACGATGAGGTAGGCCTGAGAAAGAAGAGGGCAAAATTGAAGTAAACTAATTTATTTACAGACAACCAATACATATACATTTTATCAACCAGACATGTTTTTGAAAGCATCCCTTAATTCTTGTACTGGGTTAGGTATGTACCGTGAGTAAGCGGATGACTTCCAGTGCCCCACTGTTTTGATAACATGAGTTGTAGTGGTGAGTACTGAACCTTGCAGCTGTAGTAATGGTTGTGAGGGTAGTAAGTTATGATGCTGTATGTAGGCATCAAGAACCCTGACTGGACACCATCTGTTGTGCGTGGGATAGTACGGAATGTTTATGGGTATGTGCGGGAATAGAGGAGGAAAGGAGTAGTTTGGGTCGTGGAGGTTGTAGTGAATTCTCTCGGTCTTAGAAATCCATAGAAAGCTATGTATATTGCTGTTTTGATGATGGAGTTTGTATTGGTGTCAAACGGTTTTAAGTCAAGCAGGTTAGATAATGCTTTAAAGATATGGTTATCTATGGGTAGCCTCTGGGCTGTATGTGTGGGTTCTGATTTCTGAATACCTCTGAGTATGGTCTTAATTTGGTGAGAGGCCATGAAACTGTTGTTATTTGGGTGTAAGATTAGCATGTGGTGTTGAATGCCAGTGAGATAGAGTTTGATGGTGTTATATGACATTTTAAGTTTAAGGTGGCAAAAGGAAGCAAACCCCAAAAAAGATGTCATAACAAATGGTTGCATGATGTTATGTTCCAGAAGGAATCTTTTTAATAATGTGAAAGCTCTGTTGTATGTTTTGTGTGTATTATTTGAAAGTGCCAATTGGGACAATGTCCTGCTATGCTGCATGATGGTTTCTAGTCCAGTATGAGTTGTTGAAATGTTAGAGTGATGGTGGCTGTGGGCGCCGCTGACGGGAGTGCTTGATTAAACGCCTGAAATTTAAAGCGAGACAAATTGTCAGCAGCTGTGTTACATACACCTGGAACATGGAAACAACATAGGAAAAAATTATGACAAGCTGCCAACCAAGTGAGTTTCCTCAGACATCTCATGATCGTAAGGGATTTGGAACGACCTTTGTTGATGATGTGACAGGTTGCCTCGTTATCTGAGTAGCAACGAACTGGCATGTTTGCCCATAAATGACCCCATGCTATGGCAGCCGCCACGATGGAATAGATCTCAAAAAGAGCTGAGGTAGTGGAAAAACCTTCCAAATCCTGAACTGCTGAAGGCCAGCTGCCCCAAAGCCATTTGTTCCCAAAAATTGCTGCAAAACCAGTGGTAGATGCCGCATCTGACCAAATGGTGGGAGATGAGTCAGTCAATTGAGGGAGGAACATACTTTTACCATTTCAAGTGGATAAAAATCTCTTCCACATATTTAGATCTGCCGTAGCTTGGGTATCTAAGGACAACCTGTGCGTGTCATGTAGGAAAAGTGGAAAAAGATGCAATAGTCATGATATAAAGGAGCAGCCTTGAGGTATGATGCGCATAGCAAAATTTAGTGATCCCAGCAGAGACTGTAGCTCTTTGCGGTTGCAAGTACCGAGCTGAAGGTAGCTGTTTATGTAAGTGAGAATATTCACTATCTTATCGTGTGGTAGGCTCGCTTGCATTGTGGCGGAGTCTAATTGGATACCCAGAAAAGTGATAACCGTGTCTGGCCCCTCTGTTTTCTTAGGGGAGATAGGTACACCTAGTTGCTCGAATAGCTTAGTGGTAGCTTTGAGACTAATAGGAGGGGAAGTTTTCTCCTCGACCAGTAGGAAATCGTCCAGGTAATGTAATACCATAGGGCATCTGGCTATGTTCAATAGTAACCAGCATAATGCTTCGGCAAATGTGTCAAAAATAGCTGGGCTACTTTTGGACCCAAAGGTTAACCGGGAGAAAAAAATAGTAGTTCCCGGACCACTTGATGCCATGCAGGTGCCACAGTGTGGGGTGGATTGGTAGTAATTTAAAGGCGTTAGTAATGTCGGTCTTACTAAGCCAGGCTCCAACCCCTGCTTGTAGGATAGCGGTAATGGCGTGATCTATGGTGGTGTATGGCAGGGAGAATTCCTCAGAGGGGATGAGGGAATTAAGACTGGGGTTGGCCAATGAGTGGGGTGCCGATAAGTCAATGATGAGTCTCTCTTTTTGGGAAGATTTCCCTGTGACAATACCAATGGGGTATGGGGGAGTTTTGAAAGGCCCCAATACGAAGCCTTCAGCCACTTCTTGAGCTATTTACCGCTGTGGGGTTGTGTTGGGCGGATTGTAGATTAGGGCATTCCAGAGTTCCGACTGGTAAGTGTAGGATACCTGTATGGAAGCCTTCTGTTAAACCAGAGATAAGAAAGTCTATTAGGTGTCTAGATGGGTGCTGAGACATAAATGCAGTGAATACTGGCATATTAATGGACGTTAGGTCAGGCTTGGAATACATTTTATTTGGACTCATAGTCTTTGCATGTGCCCTAAAACATTTTGAACAGACATGCAATAGTCTACATCCACTGTAATTACAAGACCCAACATTAAAATTATTACCTATCTGGGAGTTGCCCAGAAACTTGATTGGGTGTCCCAGTTTGTCTCGTGGCAACTTCTCTGGAACCCCAGAGGAACTAGCTCCTTGCGTGGAGGCATGTTCGTCCGCTGTGTTGGGACAAAAGTTTGTAGTAATGGCTGTGGAGGAGCAGTATGCACAAGCCGGTGTTCTTAGACCTGCAAAGTGTCTGCAAAAAATGACGGTATCAATCCTTCCCCAGTTGGATCGTGTTCCGTACTGGGAGAAAGCTCCAGACACTTTTGCAGAAAAAAGACCTATGGTAGTCATAGAAGGCTGAACCACCATATTTGTTGCCCAGGTCTACCAGCTTGTGAATATAGAGATCAAACTCCTCTCTTCTGTTGGGATAGACCACACAGATGACATCCCTGTAAATACCAAAAGCTAGTACAAATTCAGGGATAGTCAGTTTCCTGTTTAGGCGGGCATCCCTAGACCTGACAACAACAGATACATCATCATAAGCATACATTTTATTCTCAGCAATATCCTGGGAGTCAATCAACAGGGAAGCCAGGTTGACTTCTTTACCTTCCAGGATATCCCTTTTTATATGCTCAGGTATCATATGAGCCGGGCTAACTTCCTGGTCATCCAGGGTGATGGCTGGAGCAACTAATGGCAAGTCAGCTGGTGCTTGTGAAGCAGCAGCGGGTGGCCCTGCTAGAGTAAGGGCCGCGGTGACCGACTCAAGTTTCTCCAGCCTGGAGTTGACCTTGCTCATGGACGCCATGAGTGAGGATAACATGGCATGTATATCTCCTGGGTTGGACTGGCTAGGTCCTTCCCCGGCATCCATGTTATTTGTAGATGTGCGTAGCAGTTTGAAAAGTTCTGCTTTCCTTGCTGTAGCGGGGTAGGGGATTTGTCGTCTCCTCAATTCCGTGGTTATACGTGGGATCGTCCAGGATCTGATCGATGCTGGACTGGTTAGCTCTCCTCCTTGTGTGGGAGTGACAGCTCTAGCCGGGGTGCTAGGCAGGGAGAAATCCTCTACCCCTTCCTGAGACATACTATAAACAAAACAATTAATTAGTATAGGAAACCACCAAATTGTACTGGCAGGCTAGCTAGGCCGGATGGCGAAAACATTATACTTGTTTGTTGACAGATGAGGCCCTGCTAATTGCCAAGCGGCTTGAGAGGCTCTATCTATGCGTTGGCGCGAGGGGTTATTGAGGCCACTCGCCGTAGTGGCAGGAGTTTTAGGCCTCTCGGTGACTGTAAGACAGAAAACAGGGGAAGGGAGTGACAGGTGAGGCCCTCTCTATGCAACATGCGAGGCGGCTAGCTAACGTGTGGCCCGATGGGTGTTTGGCTCTGAAACGTTTGAGGCGGGGTGTCGGCCTCGCGGGACCACTAACTGATGGCGATTGCCAAGAAGGGTTAAATACCTATTGGGATGCCTGTGACCCTATTGCCAGCACTCTAACCTAGGGGGATGAAATTAAATGTATGGTAGAAATACCATATGAGCATGTGTACGTACCTGGTAGTATGACAAATTCACAGGAAAAACCCATGTGGAGCAAATATATATAAGCTTGACAGCCTGAAATGGGTAAAAGAAAGTAGTATGATGAGTCTGGATTGTTGGAAAGAAAACAGACTTATAGCCTGTAGCAGCAATGTTTTAAGGTTTGCTTGCGTATGATTGCAAATAAAATGTTGATATTATGCAATAGATATGTGCTACTCAGAAATGTTGGCATGGCTTTAATAAGATATCTGAGGGAGGCCGTGGCCTATGTACCAACAACATATGTGTTATATAATAATGGTGTGTAAGGGGAACATAAAATGTAAGTTATATATATATGTATATTACTGTGCAGGAAACTTATGATTGGTTGGATCAGTACGTGTGATTCAACCCGAGTATGCATGAAAAGGAATTAAATCCTTATGTGTCATGGTTAACAACAAAGAAATGAGGCCTGTAACGTAGGCTGATTTAATTGTAATGAAATGGATAAGTAAAAAAAAAACTCCAGTAAGCGTGGTAGTCCAATGGTCTATACAGAAATGTTAGCTGGTTTCATGCCCTTGATGTAATAAGTGATATCTTAAAAATAGCATTAAAATGGTCTGTCTATTTAACCAAGCAACTTTTTAACCAAATGTAAATACATGAAATGATGAAATGTAACTCACGAAAAAGATCTATGTGAATACATAGCAGAATAACCGAATATTAGTATGAAGGGAAACAGAAGTTAGCATGAATAGCTTAACCGTATGCATTTTTATGCGAACAGCAATCGTGCATAGAATATACTATGAATAAGTGCCGACCAGAAAACACAAACCAAAATGACAATCGTTTAAATGAAGCAAGGGAAAAACAGTTTGTACGAATTGATCGCTTCTCTAATAAGCATAGTTTAGCGGAACAATTCGTAAGAAATTAAGCCGCGAAAAAGGCTTTGAAATGCGACTGTGCAGAGAAAACCGTAAAGCGAGGACCCGTGCTGTACCGTGTGCCGTGGGAACCGATCCTGGCGTGACAGGTAGGTCTGACTTACGGTTTAGGAGTCCCTGGGACCCGATCTACGACGAAGACCCGGGTAAGAAGCTGGACGGACGGAAAAGGCCTGCAAGAGGATTCCTGGACACAGCTTGCTGCAGAAAAACTTGTGGGTAAGAAAACCAAGATGGCGTCTGAGAGAACCCGGAAGTGGATCCTCATTCAACTCTGACCTCTGACTCCCTAAGGGGAGTGCCTTAAGTAGGCTAGAGGTAGCAAACCAGACCCTCCCACAAATCCAGGCAAATTGCCTTAATACATATATATATACTTATATCATATATATATATCATATATATATATATATATATATATATATATATATATATATATATATATATATATACATATATATATATATATATGATATAAGTATATAATTGTTTTTTTTTACACTGATTTAACTTTTTTTTTATATTGGGACAGAATGTCATAGTTTATTATCAATTATCATTTTAAGATAAAGAGAAAAGTATGTGGTTCAAAAAATGTCTTTGAGTAAAATCCTTTGTATTTGTATCAGAGGCCTAGTGGATAAATTGCATTTGCACAAGACTATATATTTAAATAGGATGCATTTCAGCACAAAAAGAAGCGTATGAGTGGCAGGCACCGCACAATAAGTGGGTGGAATGTTAGCGTGCACAATTCGCCAAACGCGCCTGTTTGCAATCACTTCTACTTTGAACTATATAGTTCAAAGCAAATGATACAGGAAACCATGCGAGTTGTCTCATTGACAAATAGGAAGGTATGAAAAATATATATTATAAATAAAAGTGTATAAAATTTATTTTGAAGTCAAACTTTTCATAAAAAAATACTGCAGAGACCAGCGAGATGAAGTGCTTTAGGTGCATGGGCTGTTCCTTGAAAATAACATCTCAACACATAATAGCTTAATACACGTCAGTTTTCCAATTTTTCTTTTTGACGGTAAAATTGCACATCTGCTCAGAGGGTGACAGTGGTGCGGAATAACTCAACTGATATTCATATATAGCACCTTTTTTTTTTTTTTTTTTTTTAATTCTTTATTTTGGTGTGTGCATGAAATAACATTACGCCTTGGTGTGCCACAACAGCGACATCAAGGTACATCAATGAACATTTGCGTTACATGTTGTGGCAATCGATTGTCAGGCACTTTTTTTTTTTTTTTTTTTTTAGGTTGCAGATAACAAAATTTTAACGGTTTAGATTCTTAATTAGCAGTTATGTGCAACAAGAAGTACTAACAAGCTGGTTAGAAATTGATACTGGCATGGTATGCACGCTTAATGAAAACATCTAAATACAATCTAGAACACATGCCGTATGACTGCATAACATAGGCTGGTCACATTTAAGAGTAAAGTTCCGCTGGGCGAACAACATAAAGGCTGAAGGCCTGTAATTATGAAGCAGTAGGAACACAGGAATATGTTGATGTGGCACAAAGAGAATGGCAGGCATGCATCATAGAACTGTGGTATAATAACAAAACATAGGAAAACCACTGGTACTGCAGCTATAGCATATGGGAATGTCTAAGCCTGGTAGGTAGTGGTTAACAGGCTTAATAACAACATGGGTCTATCCCAACCCATGCTAGCTAGGATTGCGTCCTGAGCATGAGCAGAGATCAGACCCAGAGGTACAGAGGAGAGTAGTGAGAAACCTTAACTAAGGGGTTAGTCATAGTGCAGTACTGGGGTTGCTGTGTTGTAGCTGAGTCCTGCTTAACCCTTGCCAGTCCTGGGCGTGATAAAGTCTTGTGGTATAGCTAGTGTCCAAAGAGCCCGTGGCTCAGCCATGAAGAGGTGTAAGGGGCGATCAGTAAGCTCATTGGGGTGTAGTGCTGGGTACTGCAGCTGTAATCCGGGATTTCCGCTCACCCGTCCGGGATTTGGCCCCTTTCTCTGGTATCTCCATGCTTTCTGCCTCGTTTTGGTGTCGCTCTCAAGCGGGATAGCTGGGTCGTCCGGCTGGATTAGGGCCATCCCCGATGCAGCGGGTACTTGTGGGATTCTCCTGCTTGACTTCTGCAGTCCCCTCCGCTTTGCTGCTTTGCGTGTGCGAGGTGAGTGTCGGGTCCTCTTCCGCCATCTTGCGAATTTGTTTACCACTGGAGTTGCTGGCTTTTGCTGCGGGCTTGTAGTGGTTGTCGAGGTAAGTGGTTTATAGTCGTTTTTGAGGCCCCTTGATGCATTTTGCGCTCGAGCTTGAGCCAAAAGTCCGCAAAGATTCGGTCTAGGTTGGACCTTGGGTGATATTGTGCTTCGCGGCTGTTTAGGGCCTGCATGGTCGCCGCCATCTTGGGCTGGCCCTGAGGCCCTCCGGCTAGCCTTCCCGGGGTTTCTGCCATGTTGGACAGGGCTCTCAAGGGCGGACCGGGATCACCCCCGGGGGGGGGGGGGGAGTTGTGGGGTACCCGTTTGTAGCAGCCTGTCCCCGGGGAGCCCCAGGCTGGGAGGTCGGCCGCCTCTCCCATCCGGTGTCTGCCGGGTCGTTTGCCCTCATGGGTATTGCTGACTGTCTGGTGTCCGCTCATGGGCCGCATCACCGGTTCACCACAGGGATTGGTTTCTGGAAAGTCGCTTGGAGTCTTGCTTTTGTGGATTTTATGGGCGAGAAATGCCGTTTTAGCTGGGTCTGGTGAGGAGCTCCAGCTCGGCACGTCTTCCCTCCATTGCAGTCAGGCCCCGCCCCCGATTTTACTTTATTTTATTTTATTTCCAGCCAACAGGGAGACTGTCATTACAGTTAGTCCCCCTGCTGGCAATGCCTGAGCCAGCTAACCCAGCCATGTGATTGTGAGGTCCTCGCAAGGACCTCACTCTCACATGGCCGGGGGGCCTCCAGGAGGAAGGACGTGCCGCGGGGGGCTCCCTGGGAGTCACCCCAACCGCGATCGCTGCGTGGAATCGCCGGCGACCGGGTAAGTTAAAAAAAAACGGAGGCCGTACTATTACGCCCGGCGGCGTTTAGAGCCGCTTAAAATAGGGCGTAATAGTACGCCCTCCGGTCTTAAAGGGTTAAAACACACCTCTTCAAACATCAACACTGTACATTACACTATAGCGCCAGTAAATGCCGCAGCACTGTACATGTATACAACCTAGACATTTTGACTTGGGGTGCCTTGGAAAAATATTGAAATATTAAGGGCGCCTTGAACCTAAAAAGTCTGGAAACCACCACATAAACACATACACACACAATCTGACAGACATAGACACATACATACATGTCACATGTTTTATATTTGCAGTCACCATCTTGTTAACAAACTTTCTGTGTGCAGGTGGGTGGTTTGCTTGATGTCCTGTTGCTAGATGAGGTTAATTGGAGTGTTAGGTCTAGAGCTGCTTTCTTCTTGCTCTTTTTTTTCCCTTTCCTCGCTCTATGCTGCCTCCTCTCCCTTCACTCCATGCTGCCCCTGTCTGCTCATTCCCTCTCGCCCCTGTTTGCACCACTACCGCCTACTACCTCCCGCAAGGCACACTCTGACACTTGGAGGAAGTGATTGTCTGTTACTTCCTCCCAGCTCTGCTGACGTGTAAGGAGCCCGGTCGCGGTCTTAGAGGACTGCTGCAGCTGACCTAGAACCTGATCTGCATTGATACCCATCAGGTGGCTGCAAGTACATGGGCCACCCAATGTATCCCTCTAGTGTTTGGGCAGTAGTTCCGCCACTGTATGACATAGGCAGCCTTTTAAAGGAATGGAAGTGACACACCACCTCCCACATGATCTTGTACTGTGAACATTTTCCCCAAAATAAACCCACCAGAGTTCCTATGAAAGACACCATATTTGGTGTGTGCATGCCTATAGAGCATGTCTAACAATATGGCAGAGAGAGGCTAGGACACTACTTGAACACCTATTCACAGGTGACATCCATGATGGGAACACCACTGCATTATGTCTGGAACCTAACAGACTCTAACTATAGCGAGCTGTGATGTGTTTAGACTCTGCTACTGGTATCGGGGACTGTGAGGAATGACATAATGGCAGAATGAAGTAATCAGGGGCATAGTTAGTCCTGACAGTTCTCTACTTCCTTAGAAGAATGATCCCATTGACAGCCCAGTCTTCCCTACCTCCAGCCTTAGGGGGATGTGGTATGTGTATAGGTGATGCAGTGTGTGTGTGTATAGTGGATGCAGTACATGTGTGTGTACAGTGAATGCAGTCTGTGTCAACTGGTGGGCTAGGATAGAGGCTGTGTAATGATGATAACATTGCATTGGATGTCACCCGAGTTGGTGTTGCTGGTTCCTTCTCCCGCCTCTGTTATCTGTTGATGTGCGGAGCAGCTTAAAAAGTTATTTTCTTTCGGTAGCTGGGTAGGGGATTTGTCGCCTCCTTACCTCAGTAGTAATGCATGGGATCGTCCAGGATCTGATCGATGTAGTACTAGCAACATCACCTCTAGGTGAAGGTGTGCCTGATCTAGCCGGAGTGCTGAAATATTGGACCACTCTCAAGAAGGGAGCTGCAATAGCACCACACCCTTCCCCTCTCTACCCAATAACAGGAAATCTGCAATTCCCGCCGGGGTTACAACAGACTGCATTTCAAGGCTTCACAAATGATTCTGGGAACCAAAACACGCTAACACACACACACAGAAAATGAGCAGTACCTGACCTTAAAGTGGCCGGGCTAAGCACACAAAGAATAGTCAGGAGACAAGCCGAGTAAGGGGAACCAGAAGACAGAATATCGAGAGACAAGCCGAGGTCAAAGGGTAGGAGAAAGTCACAAGGTCGGATAAACAAGCCAGAGAGTACGTAATCAGAGAGAACCACAAGTAGAACAGCAATACTAGAAAGCAAAGACCACAACAGGGAAGAGAGAGACAGGAAAGGTAAGTATTTAAACCCCTAGATTAATTCTGATTGGATAATTTCCAATCAGAATTAACAATCACACGTGGGAGATATATATACCTCCCACTGTGATTGAGGCACTGTGCCTTTAACGCCGGGTCAGGTGGCTGACCCCGGCGTTTATAAAACTGGGCGGACTCCCAGCGTGCAGCGTCATGCATGCTGCCGCTGGGGGACAGAGAGGAAGACGCGGGCAGCATCTGAGGCTGGGAGGATGCCGCCCGCCGAGCGTACGCCGGGAAATCAGGAGCATTACACAGTCCAAAAGGCATAACCAGGTATTCGTAATGCCCACTATGCGTATTGAACGCTGTCTTCCACTCGTCATTCTCCTTTATACGGACAAGGTTATAAGCCCCCCTGAGGTCCAATTTAGAAAAGTACTTAGAACCTTTAACACGATCGAACAACTCAGTAATGAGGGGGATAGGGTAGGCGTTTTTAACCGTTATATTATTCAGTCCCCTGTAGTCTATACATGGCCTTAGGTCACCCTCCTTTTAGGCAACGAAAAAGAAACCAGCCCCAGCAGGAGAGGAGGACCTTCTGATAAAACCTTTACTCAAGGCATCCTGTATGTACTCCTCCATGACCTGGTTCTCTTTTTCGGAAAGAGGATATACCTTACCCCTAGGTGGCATAGAACCCGGTACGAGGTCTATGGCACAATCATATTCACGGTGCGGGGGCAGTTTATCTGCCTCCCTTTTTTCAAAAACCCTTGCTAGGTCTGCATACACAGGAGGGACAGAAACAGAAAGTGGTCTGGCTGTGGGCACATTAAGCAAGCCAACAGGACAAATGCGGATCATACAATCTCTTTGACAAGACTTTCCCCAGGAAAGAATCTCCAAAGAACCCCAATCAAGCATGGGGTTGTGTTTAACCAACCAGGGGAAGCCCAAAACGATAGAGGCTGTAGGAGAGTCGATTATTTGAAAGGTTAACCTTTCCCTGTGCAAGGCACCCACGGTCATAACAATTTCTTGGGTTTCCTGGGTTACCAGGGTTTTTTTAAGTGGTCTACCATCTATGGCCTCAACGGCCAAGGGTGTGGCCTTTTGGATCAGAGTCAAGGCTGCGATTTTAGCAAATTTCTCTTCCATAGGGTTGTCTGCAGCACCTGAAACGATCAAGGCTTTGGTTGTTATAGTGGTTTGATTGACCAAAAGAGTAACCGTAATAAACGGTCTAGGGATGGATACATGAGGGGTAAAGGTCATAACACCCAAGGCCGACTCCTCTCTAGGCCTTAGGTGCTGAAGTTTCCCTGCAGATTAGGGCAGGTTCTTCGGAGATGCCCCCTCTTCCCACAATAAAGGCATAACCCCTCCCTTCTGCGATATGTCCTTTCAGCTTCAGTTAACCCTATAGCACCCAATTGCATGGGTTCGGGAGATGGTTGTCTAGGAGGAGGTAAGGCTAGTAATGCGGTACTGGGTAAAGCAGGTAGCACCGATATATTCATCTGTCTTTGACTACGCCTCTCTCTAATACGGTTGTTGATAAGAATGACATAATCTATTACATCATCCAGAAGCACAGGCAATTCTCTGGATGCTATCTCGTCTAATATGTAAGCGGCCAAACCCTCCTGAAAGGCTGTTACGAGGGCATCGTTATTCCAAACCACATCAGCTGCTAGAGTGTGGAATTCAATAGTATAATCCGCTACTGACCTATTACCCTGTCAGACCCTAAGCAGAGCTTTGCCAGCAGAAGCAACCCTACCGGGTTGATCAAATGTGCGTTTGAAAGCGGTCAAAAAGTCTGCAAAGGACATTGGGGAAGCATTTTCCCACATGGGATTAGCCCATGCTAAAGCTCTCCCGGACAGGTGGTTAATCAAAAAAGCAATTTTGGTTCTATCAGTGGGGTAGGAACGTGGGTTCATCACCAAATAAATATCAATTTGGTTGAGGAAACCACGACATAATGCTGGATCACCGCTATAGCGCTGTGGTGGCGTCATGTGAACTACGTGAGCCGGGACGGGTACTGGATCAGGAATGGGTTCTGGCACAGCAGCAACAGCTTCCTGAACAGTAGGTTGCAAGTGGGCAGTACGAGCCAGTATGGTTTGTAAAGCCTGGGCAAACTGATCTATACGGTGGAATAAACCATCCATTCTAGCCTCCTGATTCACTAACAGCTGTGGAATGTCAGCAGGTTCCATGGTGACCCTGTTGTAATGTCACGATTCTGGGAACCAAAACACGCTAACACACACACACAGAAAAGGTGCAGTACCGGACTTTAGAGCAGCCGGGCTAAGCACACAAAGCATAGTCAGGAGACAAGCCGAGTAAGGGGAACCAGAAGACAGAATATCGAGAGACAAGCCAAGGTCAAAGGGTAGGAGAAAGTCACAAGGTCGGATAAACAAGCCAGAGAGTACGTAATCAGAGAGAACCACAAGTAGAACAGCAATACTAGAAAGCAAAGACCACAACAGGGCAGAGAGAGACAGGAAAGGTAAGTATTTAAACCCCTGGATTAATTCTGATTGGATAATTTCCAGATATCTATACCTCCCACTGTGATTGAGGCACTGTGCCTTTAACGCCGGGTCAGGTGGCTGACCCCGGCGTTTATAAAACTGGGCGGTCTCCCAGCGTGCAGCGTCATGCATGCTGCCGCTGGGGGACGGAGAGGAAGACGCGGGCAGCATCTGAGGCTGGGAGGATGCCGCCCGCCGAGCGTACGCCGGGAAGGGGACCGCGGACGGCTGGAGGGTGAGTGCCGCGAGCAGACTGCAGCCTCCCCTCGCAGCCGCCCGCGGGATTCTGACAGTCTGATAGACATCCTAAATGATAAAGGAATCATCCCTTATCCAGACATGGTACCCACGCCCAAAAGATCTGCAAAGCTGAGATACAAATATACACAGCTCACGCACTTCATTCACCCACAGCCACACCTCCTTTAGGGATCCAGACACCTAACCACATTCGAAACAATGACCACTACTCAGTCGATACAAAGAAGACACCTTTCTACGTTCTACAAACTCTTGCAAACAGAACCAAAAGACCACCTCCCAGACTTTACAAAATCATGGGAATACGACTTAAATATCACATTAACTCCTGATGACTGGGGGAGGATATTTACTAACATATTTAAATCATCTAGGACTACCACCACCCACGAGAGCAACTACAAACGTATAGCCCGCTGGCATTTCACTCCGACCCGTATACATAAGCTCTTCCTAATTCCCCTTCAGTGCCTGCTGGAGCTGCAAATCCACAGAAGGCAATACGGGACACATCTGGTGGTCTTGCAGTATCATACAGGAATACTGGGGGGAAATAACCACCTTAATAGCAGTAATCACGGGATATAAAGTCCCACAGACACCGCAAACGTTAATACTCATGCTCTATCCGACCCCCCTGAGTAACCTTGCTGAACCATCTACTCCCAGCTGCAAATAACCTTATTCCGACTAAATGGAAACAGGTAAAACCCCCGACTATCAGAGAATAGATTTCCAAAGTAGACTCAGAATCAGAACAATGGAGGAACTCTGTTATACTTATACACGCACATATGGGGAATTCACCAATACATGGTCTCCATGGGATCAATACCTAAGAGATTCCCAAGATATTGGGTAATTATATACCCCCCTAAACACTTCAATAATCATAACATTACAACCGACCAACTCACCTGTCACAAGAGGCCTACGAATACAGCAAACGTAAGATATTAATGACTTCTATATAAACAATTCAACAGTTTTTTCTCACCATGTATGTTTACACCTTGCTACTGGAAACTGAATTGTCTTTACAAATAAGTCAATGGAAATGTGCAACATGTCATTGAGCATTTCTAATGTCTGTACTTTGAAAATGGTTTCAAAAAAAAACGTAAAAAAAAAAAGAAAAAAAAAAAGAATAGGCATACTGTACAGAGAAATTATGTTGAACTGAATGCTATGAGTAGCTATGTGATTGATGAAAAAATTCCCAAATGTATTGACCTGGTATGTCTAGGAAATGAGCATAGTGGCAACATGGATCACACATAGATGACAATTTATGGAAAAATAACATCATGAAAAAGTAGCCCGTCGGCTAAAATGATTTTGTGGTTTTTTTTTTATTTATTTTTTAAGTCTCAGGACATAGGTCAACAACAACAACAAAACAGGTATATTATATTCCTGTGAAATAACTGTATCTATAATAACCTGCACACAGCCAGTATTAAACAAAATGCAGTGATCTCTAAGCTCCTAAGTCAAAAATGTAGTAGAACACACTGATGAACCTGCAAATTAATTGATTTTAAGAAAAATCTACAAGCTGTAAATCTCCACCAATAGTACATCTTGCCAACAGCACAGATACCTGAAATATGCTAGAAATCCCAAAAATTAGTTTTAAAAAAAATAGCATATTAGCTGTAATATGGGGGTTGACCTGTAGAGGTCAGTATTGGGGTTATTTTGAAACAGCCGTACGTGCGACTACGTGTACGAATTGAAACTGTGTAGACAGATTACTGTGGTAAGGAGTTCTTGTTCGGGAGTTTGTATGAATGACAAATGAAGGAAACGAATGGGATGACAATGTAACGAAGGTAGCTAACGAATAGACACTAAATTGTCAGCAGCATGTGAAACATATGAATGGAAACCGTAAAGTGAGGACCCGACCCGTGAGGACGCCGTGGGACTGTACCTGGCGGGTGGATCAACTTACAGTTTGGTGAGTATTAGGACTCAATCTGCGTCGCTGGAAAGCTGTTTGACCGGAAAACCTTGCGGCTTGAATCCTGAAAACACAGCTAAAGTAAAAGACCTCGTGGAGCACAGGTACTGTCAAAATAATGGCGGATATCATTTAAACGCTGACCTCGAACGGTATGGAGCCAGATAAGGGGTGTTCCATAAATAGGTAAGTAAAGTTATAAGACCCTCCCACAATTACAGGCCAAACGGCCTTAATATATATATATATATATATATATATATATATTTATTTGTGTTAGGTGCTTATGATAGTACAGAGTGAAATACCATAATTAAATGTAGGATAGTAAAAAGGGCAAGTCGGTTGTGGTGTGCCGGAACCGACGATGAGGTAGGCCTGAGAAAGAAGAGGGCCTATCCAGGAAGAAGAAAATAGAAAGGAAATAAATGTTAAAATGTGGTGTGGTGGGAGGGTCATTCAACGCTGAACTCGAACGGTAAGGAGCAAGGTAAGGGGTGTGCCTTAAGTAGGCTAGGAGTGGATACCAGCACCTCCCACAAATCCAGGCCAAATTGCCTTAATATATATAAAATATGCTGGGCCTGTAGTTGTGGGAGGGGCTTGAATCCCCTTTAAAAGGGGTGCCAATCCTCTCCCACTTTACCGTTGTTGGTCTGGTGAGTCACCCCTCCCACCACTCCCTCTATTCACATCACCCTCTAAGGTGGGCCCTCCTTATTACAGGCCTACTGCATTGTCGGTTCCGGCACACCGCAACTGACTGGTGTTATTTAACTATGTTTATGAATTATGTTATCTTACCATCACAGCAATATTGCCCCGACCACAAATATATTAATATTCCGAAGGGTCCTTGCACTTACCAGCTTTCAAATTGTAGTGATAATATATAATATATAATGTAATATAATATAATATATATTGGAGGACCGCCTGGTACCCCGACTGGGTACCTTCACCAAACCCACTCCCTAGCTATCGCCGGGACACCATCAGCGTAGTGTTTATGTCTCAGGCACCTTCCCTCCAAAAAGCGCTTTCCTGGCTGGTTGCAAAGTCGTTAAAAAACAAGTTGTCTGGGAACTGCACAGTCACCTCATACCGAAAACAGTTCCATAACATTCGCTGCTAAGTCCCACTGAGGTGACCGGGAACCCATGAAATCCTCATACCGATTTTAGCTCCATGACAATCGTAACTAAATACCGCTGAGGATAATTTGTGGGTTTCTTCATGCGAACAGCTGCCAGGGAGCTAGTGTTTCCATTCAAATTAAAAGAAAGTGCAGAACCAGTGGCACCCAGGGAAAGCTGCTAATGGTGGATTGGCAGGATTAACTTTAGCAGCATGTAAATATTTTTTTGAATATCTTTAATACAAATTCTGTTTTGGTCAGAGTAACCATTCCTATCCTGGTTCACCTCCCAAAAAAATAAAGGAAAAAAAAATTAAACCTCACCTCTATTCTCCCTCAACCTAATCCTTGATGGAGGGGGCGAATGTTGGGGACGGTGGGCAGCATGGGCTGCAAGAGCATCATGGAGGGAAGACTGTCTGTCACCAGCATGGTGTATGTGCTAATGACAGATGCTAAGTATAAACAGAACTGACATGTTCTAGTCTGGCTAATGATGCCCCGATGATGCACAGTGGTAAACAATGTATGTGCACTGCAGTGGTCATGGTGCTTTGATTAACCCAATACAAAAAATGCATCATTTCTTTTTTTTTTTTCTTTTTTTTATCTGATCTATTGGTAAATAATCCCACTTACTTTCCCCAAGTGCCTAAAGTTTTGCTGTGTCTTAAATTACTTATATTTATTTTAGAGATTGAGAAATGTATTATTTACCTAATTATTATCAATTGATTTTTCTAGAATTCTGTGATGTTACTCAGTTACATGTTGGAAAGTACGAACCAGATAAAAAAATCTTTGTGGTTGGAGAAACTCTGCTATTTGAATGCAACAACGGATTTGTTATTGCAAGTGGAAAAACCTCAACAAGTATTCAATGTCTTCAAACAGGATGGTCAACCGTCCCACGATGCATCGGTATGTCTGTTTTGTATAATCATTATGTAAAAATGTATGTGAAAAGGATTGCTGTTTGTAGCTTTAAGAGCTTGGCATATGTAAGAACAAGAAATATGAGATTGCTAAGGGAAAATCTGTGCAATACTCAATTCTTTGAAAATTGACAAATAAATAAATAATACAGACATACAGGTTAATATACAGGTTAATAATTTCAAACAGATACTTGATGAAGTAAAGATACTTAAAAAATGCCGTTTGCTAGATAGCACAAATAAAATAGTAAAAATCAGTCTAAATCATAGTTCAGGTAAGTCAAAAATAAGTGAAATAAAAAAACAGAACAAAAAAAAAAAATCATTCTATTGGGTCACAACACGGCAATGTGCTCCAGGGCTAGAGGAGTGTATATAGCAAATTGCACCAGAATAACTTCTTGTATCATTCCTGTGCACCGATAATGTACATGCTAGTTGTTGCCAGAACTTTTAAAACAGCATAGGTTTAAAAACTCTAGTGTCACAATTAATGCCAAAATGGTGCGTATTAGAAGGCAAGTTGAGATCCGCATAGATCCTGATGCAGGGGCGTACCTGGAGCATTTGGCACCTCCCCCCCCCCCAACTTTGAAATGTAAAAAACAACTGCAATTTTTTTTAATGTATTTGGCACTGAACACAGACACACACACAGACACAAACACACACACATGTATAAGTGTGTGTTTGCATAGTGGATGCAGTGTGTTTGCGTAGTGGATGCAGTGTGTTTGCGTAGTGGATGCAGTGTGTGTATAGTGAATGCAGCTTGTGTGTATAAGGTATTCTGTGTGTATGTATAGTGTATGCAGCTTGTATGTATAGTGTATGCAGTGTGTGTAAAGTGTATAAAGTGTGTATGCAGTGTGTATGCAATGTATGTATAGTGTATGTAGTGTGTGTATAGTGTATGCAGTGTGTGTATAGTGTGTGCAGTGTGTGTGCAGTGTGTATAGTGTATGAAGTGTGTGTATAGTGTGTGCAATGTGTATGCAGTGTATGTATAGTGCAGGGGTAGGCAACCTACAGTACTAGTGCCATGCACGGCACTCAAGGTGTCTTTGCACGGCACTCAAGGCTGCTAGAGCCAAACAGGCTCTGGCCTATGAGGAGTCCCAGTAAAACTTCAGATATCTGCCACGAAGAGGTGGTGAAGGACAATCCTCAATGTATGCATTGCAGCACATAGAGGAAGTGATCTCAGATCACTTCCTCCCAGCATTTGTGAATGGGAATCCACATTGTAGTAGAGCAGTCTGCAGCTGCTGTTGCAGCTCCTGTCCTTGACCTGTGCCTGGTCCCTACTGGAACCCAGGGAAGCCACCCACACTGCTAGATATACACAGAAATGCAGAATAACCCTCCCCTCATACAAATAATACGAACAGCCCACAAACAAACATACACACAATCCGCACAAACGTAACCCGCTAACAATCCACATACATGCACACAACCCCACATTCAGCCTCTCACATGCAATACCCCAAACACCCCCACACATAAACACTACCAAACACACAATGTGACATTTCCATTCACACACACAATTCCACAAGTAGCCCTCATACACAGCCCACATTCATAGGTATCATACACGATACCATAAACTACTAATAAGGAAATGTGTAGCCTAAAAATCCTGTTATAAGTGAACACATTACCATTAAATTAGGGATATGGCAGAAATATACCCCATACACAAAAAAAACAAAGAAAAAAATATATAGTGTAGATGGCTATGGTAGGGATTCTAAATGGTAAAAAATTGTTGGATCCACTCAAATGAATCTAGGCCTAAAAATACTGACTCCATAAATAGCGTGTCTGTTTTTCAGGCAGCATCACACCTTCCCTTGGATAGGATTTCAAGCTTAAATTTAGAATAAAAGAAATAACTCCAAAAGTGTAATATGTATGAACTATTTCCATTTATTTTTTATATATAGAGCCTTAGAATCCTAGCTCTAGGTTTTACAGACTTGATGCCACTTAATGGGGTGGCAGAGACCCAAAGGATGATCTCTGGAACAGAAGATCAGGCTGGACAGTGAATACTGCTGGATAAAATGGATCTAACAAATAAAATAATAAAAACACTAAAGCAGCTAGTAACAAATAGATGTAAAGGCAATATTGTACTTAACAATTGAAGATTATGCTAGCGTCAGTGTACCTATAATCTTAATTTTAATAATGACAGGAGGCGAGTATTTTGCATATCTCTCTTTACTAAAACTCCATAGCAGTAAAGAAAGTAAAACGTTTTAACCAATCAAAATGCAAAAGAGGGTTAGGTATTCCCAGAAAATAGGCTCCTCCTCCTCTTTCAAAGCGACATCGTAACAGAGAAAAGTTAATATTGTAACATAGAGAAAGTTCTTCAAGGAGATCTGGAAGGCACAACAGCAGAAACGGCAGTAGTGACATGATCAAACTGCAACCAACGTCAACGGGTGAGCGTGCAACAGTAGACAGTCCTCATGGAGAGTTGTTGTCTTGAAACTTCGCCAAAGTGGCTCTTGAAACTCCAGACTGATGAAGTTAAACTGAAATGAGAGTGTGAAATGGGTTAGACTCTGGTCTCCTACTGGTTGTTATAATGGCAGTGACCCAGCAATGATATTAGCAACATATGCGAAATGAGAGACACAAAAGATAACAGTTTACTGTCCCCAGGCGATGAAGAAAATAGCTTAGAGACAGATAATAGCTTAGAGACAGATATGAAATAGAGGGAGAGAACATAGCGTTTAGTTCTAACAGTTCTATCTTACATAGCGATAGTACTAACAGTTCTATCTTCCCCGGGTGGGAAAGGGGGGGAAAATACTCGCCTCCTGTCATTATTAAAATTAAGATTATAGGTACACTGACGCTAGCATAATCAAAAGAGTGACATGGCCGCGTTAGAGTTCGGTCGAAAGTAAAAGGTACGAAACGTAGATTCTCTCGACCAGTCTGCGGCACGTAGGATGTCCGATAATGATGCGCCCGCAGAGAAGGCTGTGGATGCAGCTGCTCCTCGTACCGAGTGGGCCCCAAAGGAAGCGTCTACGCCTGCCAACAAAAGTATCCAGCGAACCCATCTGGCGAGTGTAGTGGAAGTGATGGGGACATGTGGTCGAACATACGACACGAGGAGTTGTCCAGTAGGTGGTGTCCGAATCGGGAGCGTAACTTCAACATAGCGTCGGAGAGTGGCTACGACACAGAGCTGTGGGTCGGAGTTGAAGAAGGGATAGAAAACTGTAGAAGAATCCGATTTCGTGCGACGTGATATGTGGAATGTGACCCCCTCCGGGGAGACCGAGAATGCGTCTATGTCAAACGCCCGGACGTCTGAAACTCTGCGGAAGGACACTAGACAGAGCAGAATTGTTAGTTTTGCTGATAGTTGTCGGAGTGATAGTCTATCGTTGGTCGGCCATTCCCTCAGGAAGCGTAGGACTATCTCGACATCCCAGAGTTGTGAATATCTAGTTTCGGGGGGCCGTTGTAGGCGGATGCCCCGGAGGAGTCGACATACTAGTGGGTCTTTACCAACTGGGGTCCCCATAATAGGAACGTGGGCCGCCGAGATGGCGGAGCGGACTACATTAATTGTCCTGTATGACCGTCCTGTTGAGAACAGATGTGTTAGGTAGTTTAAAATGGAAGGGATAGAGGCCGTAAATGGATCAAGGGTCCGTTCCATGCACCAATCGGACCAGGAATTCCAAGCGGACAGGTAGGATCGTCTGGTTCCTGGAGCCCATGAGTCCCATAGGAGGTCCTTAGCAGCCTGCGATAGTTCGCCGACGTGCCAGGTACCCCGGAAAGTGTCCAGGCCACCAGATTGAGTCGGTTGGCTAGGATCAGTGGGTGGGGGCTCCCTTTCGGATCCCTGAGGGTATACTGGTGCGATGGCAGTAGGAGGGGATCCTGATGAGATAGGGCTAGGAGGTCTGGAAACCATGGTTGTCCCGTCCATAGAGGTGTGATGAGTAGAAGAGATACTCGTTGTTGCCTCAGGTAGTGTATGGTCCTGGCTATCATGGCGAATGGGGGAAAGGCGTATGCCCAGGTGGTCGGCCATGGTTGGAGGAAAGCATCTGTTGCTGCGCTCTCCGGGTCCGGTAGCCAACTGAAGTATGTCTGTGTTTGCCTGTTGTTGCGAGACGCAAATAGGTCTAGGTGAAATGGACCTCGATGTTGTTGCAGACTTTGGAATATTTGGGGATCCAGTTTCCAATCGCTGGTGTCCCTCCAATGTCGTGAGAACCAGTCTGCCGTAAGGTTCATGTCCCCCGGGAGATATTCCGCTTTGAGGGAGATGTTTCGGGGTAAGCAGTAGTCGAAAATCTCTTTCGTTATTTCTGACAGAATCCGGGAGCGCGCTCCGCCCAGGCGGTTGATGTAGCGGACTGCTGAGATGTTGTCCATCCGAAGGAGGATGCAGCAGTCCGTCTTTTCTTTTGCAAGGCTGCAGATGGCAAAAGATCCTGCCAGGAGTTCCAAGCAGTTTATGTGCATGTGGAGGTCTTGAGAGGTCCATGCTCCGCCTGTTGATGCACCGTTGCTGGCGTCTGATTCCAGGACTATGTCGGGTGTGTTCCCAAAGATGGCTCGACCGTTCCATGCTTCCATGCTGTCTAGCCACCAACTGAGTTCTTGTCGGACCTCCTCCGTTACTGGAATCGGTTGGTCGTAAGATGGGTTCTGCCTGAGGAAAGAAGCCTTGAGGCGTTGCATTGCCCTGTAGTGGAGCGGGCCCGGGAAAATAGCTTGTATGGAAGCTGAGAGGAGTCCCACTATTCGAGCGAGGGCACGGAGTGGAATGGTGTGGGCGCGAATGGTCTTGCGCAGTTCTTTGCGAATGTTTGAGATTTTTGACGCCGGTAGTCGTAGAGTGCTTGTGGTGGAGTCTATCTCGAATCCGAGGAATTGTACTGTTTGAGAAGGTGTCATGGCTGACTTGTGGAAGTTTACTATGAAGCCCAGGGATGAAAGAAGGTCTGTGGCATATCCTGTGTGGTGTATTAGTCTGGACTTGTCAGAGCAGAAAAGCAGGAGGTCGTCCAGATATATGATGCACCGAATTCCTTGTGCACGAAGGTGAGCGACCACGGGCTTGAGTAGTTTGGTGAAACACCATGGGGCTGAGCTGAGGCCGAAAGGAAGGCATGTGAATTGCCAGGGGCGGCCCTGCCAATGGAATCGCAGGAATTGTCGACAGGCATGGTGGACGGGTACTGAAAAGTATGCGTCCTTTAGGTCCAATCTTGTGAACCAATCTTTGTCCTGTAATAGGTCTCTCAGGAGGTGTATGCCTTCCATTTTGAAGTGCCTGTAAGTAACATATTCGTTGAGTCGTTTTAAGTTGATGACGGGGCGAAAGTCCCCTGTCTTCTTCTTCACCAGGAATATATTGCTGAAGAAGCCTTGTGGTCCGGAGGCGGGTTCGATTGCGCCTTTCGCTTGTAGGTCTTGTAGTTCTTTGTGAATGAGTTCGGAGTTCTCGGTTGAACATCTGATGGGGTATGGAGCGACCGTCTGTCGTGGTTGGGACGTGAAGTCGATCATATAGCCTTGCACCGTTTGTAGGATCCAGCTGCCTGTGGAAATGGTTCGCCATTCCTGAAAGAAAAGGGAGATAAGGACCTGCAATACGATGGGAGAAAGAAGGAATCAATTGGTTGCTTACCTGTGGAAAAGAGAGCTCTGCCACGGGTACGTGGTCCACGTCCTCTGTCTGCTCCTCTGGTGTAAGGGAACTGTTGACGGTACCCCACTTCGGGGAAGAATGGTTGAGGTCTCGAGTTGCGGGTGCCTGAAGGCCAGAATCGGCTGGCAGCACGGCCCCTTTGGCGGCCAGCCCTTCCAAAAACACCCCTGGTGGGGTTATTTCTAAACACTCTCCTCATGGACGATTGGGCTTTGTTTAGTGAAGTAAAAATATTTACATGTTTGTTTAAGTCTTTGAGGAAAGGATCTCCAAATAGTTTGCCCTGTGCCAAAGGACCTAATTCTTTGGTGCCCAATTCCACCAACTTTCCGTCAATACGGAGTAAAGCTGCTTTGCGCCGCTCAGAAGAAAGGGCAGCATTGGTATTTCCCACAAAGCAAAAGCATCTTTGTGCCCACTCCCGTACATCGTGAGCCCACTCGCGAACCATGGTCGCGTCAAATTGGTCTGCTTTTGTGAGAGCGTCATCTGCCAGGTACATGATCCTGGAAAGTGGCCCCACCGAGTCCAGGAGTTTGTCTTGGACTGCCCTGAAACCTTTTTCCACGCCTTTGCGTGGGTCACGGCCCCCGCGGGACATAAAGGTTGTCATCACCTGGTCAAACTCGGGCGTCTCCGCTACATGGTCTGGTAGCGAGGGTCTTGGGCATTCGGAACGCAGTCTATTGCGGACCGTCTTGTCCATAGATTTTCGAAGCCAGAGGTGCATAAAATTTGACAAGTGTTCTGGGGGCGTCCAGTCCCCTGATCGGGGGTGCCTTAGATTTCGTGGGTCGAACAGTCTCTGGCCTGATGGATCGAAGATGGCATCTTCGTCCTCTGGCGGGTTAACCGCGGCATCGGTCACTTGGGAGTCCCCCAGTAGTGTGTGTGGAAGTAGACCGGGTTGGGACTCGTATTCAGAGCCCCAAGAGTCTTCCTGTCCGTCTGATACTTCAGCCTGCCACTTGTCTAAAATGGCCAAGGACTTGGACTGCATGTCGTCCTCATCGGAGGAGTAATTAAGTAGTGGGGTCGGAGTAGCGACCGTGGAGGGCTTACGCTTTTTAGCTGTTTTTTTTTCCTTAGTAGGGTTCTGTTTGCCCTTTTCCCCTTCCCAGTGGCGTTTGCCAGTGGAAGGTTCCTGGCTCTTATGTGGTTCCGAATCCTCGGAATCTGAATCGTGTCGGGATTGGTGGGTTTTTGGTGGCATTCTCTTTTCGGTAGTAGAGGCCATCATTTTGGAGAGGGCTTTCTCCATGGAGGCTGCTATTGCCTCGTTTATCATAGTTTGGAAGTCTGCTGTATTTTGAGAAGCTTCCATGTTTTATTACTAGCAGATAATATATATGGCACAGGGCGAAATAATTATATAGTAGCTATAGAGGTCAGTGCAGCTGTACGTATTTTTATATAGGTAACACTTGGCTGACCCCAGCAGGGTGCAGTGGTGTCCCAACAGATATAATCACAAAATTATAGTGTGATAATAACCCCAGCAGGGTCTGTGGTGTATTGAAAAAAATGATCCTAGCAGGATCTAAGGATATATATATACAGGTAAGTGTATCACAGGTGAATAGTAAAAAATATATTGTAATGCACTGATAGTGTTAATAAAGGAGGCTTTTGGAAGCCAAAACACCACACCAATTGGGCTTTTCAATGAGCTGGGCTTCACCCAGAGAAAAACAGAGGTGGCCACAGGGCGACCTCCAGATAAGCAGCAGTTTTAAATGGAGCAGCACTCCAGACAGGCACAGCCAAAAGTTTCCTGGTGCCTGTGTACAGCAATGAGTAAATTAACAGACTGACCTCAAACTATAAGTGCAGGTAATTAACCGCCGGTCTCCTGAGCGTGTCCCTCGCGGCACCGAGAAAAAACAAGATGGCGGCCGCAATCTCGCGAGACGCGAGATTGCAAATGGCCGACGCGCGAGTGAGGAGACGAGCGTGAAGAAAGCCGCGAGAGCGGCAAAGAGGGTAGAACAGCCGTATGTATGCGGCGTTAGAAGGTAGGGTGGGGAAGAAAGACCTCGGCAGGTCCGCCAGCGGGCGGCAAGTGGAGAGAAAAATTATATACCTAGTAGATGGAAATAAAGTAAAGGAAAAAGTATATTTAAAGACAGTACACTGTACAAACGATAGATAGGAAAATAATTCAGTACTAGATAGCACAATAAAGATATATATATATATATATATATATATATATAAATGAATATAAAATAAACAGATGTAAAAATACAACACAGTAAAAATAATAGTCAAATATATATATTAGGGAAGAGCCCAAAACTCTGACCTGTCTGCGATGGAGCAGTAAAGAAAGAGGAGGAGGAGCCTATTTTCTGGGAATACCTAACCCTCTTTTGCATTTTGATTGGTTAAAACGTTTTACTTTCTTTACTGCTATGGAGTTTTAGTAAAGAGAGATATGCAAAATAGGAAGCTTCCTGTCATGTGATAAAATTAAATAAGTCCATTACATTTTTGCCAAGAAACATTTCATGCTCTTGTGCTTCCTCAGTCGGCAAGGCAATAAGGTTGTGAACATTTTTTTAAAGTAGATCCTGTCAAGGGATGAGTGCGGGCACATGTAGTGCAATCTACCAATTTCAACCATGGCATAGCACCCAGTGGTATAGGCACACACCAGTTTTGTGGAAATCCACAAGCTGTCGGGAGGGTCTCTTGTCAAATGTACTATTCTGGTCAAGTGAGCCACGCTATAAAAGTGCTCCATATTGGGAAGCACCATGCCCCCATCCACCTTTTTCAAAGTCAGAATGTCATATTTGGATACACAGATAGGGGAAGACGCTGTCTGAACCTATAAAAAATTAATAAAACATAGTGAAGACTGTTACAAATATGCAATCACAGGCACGTTCTCGAGTACACTCACAAGATGTAGGTAGGAAATTCACTTAGAAATTGCCACCACCTACTCCTGTAGGGGGGGTCACACACTGAATCCACTGGATATAATGGATATGGAAAATCCGGAAACCAAACAGGAGAGCAGGAACAATAAGTATGGTAGAAAAAATATATTTATTCTTAGATAAAATCAAAGGCACTGGTCCAACGCGTTTCGTTCAATCAGAACTTCATCAGGGACCTCTCAGGTTAAAATAGTAACATAAATTACACAATCTCCATACATAAAAAATTCCCGCTGTACCTCCCCTCATCCCACAGTCCCAATATATAAGACAGCTCTCAATCCTATTGGTGGTGTGGTGGGTGTGTTCAACCTTGGTTCCGGATTGTTCATCAACTTGCCGACTCTCAGCTGATCGTGGTATTCTTTCCCGCTTTTCAGATTCCCAAGACGTCACCGGAAGTGACGTCTGCGTTCCAAACCGCACTTCCGTGCGTTCCAATGAAAGCTTTGCGTCCACAAGTATAATGACCTTCGTGAGTCCCCATAGTAATGTATGCACATGCGCAATTGGTAAAAAGCTATACTCGGAAAGGATGTGTCAGTATCTTGCAACTAACACTCATGGGGACTCACGAAGGTCATTATACTTGTGGACGCAAAGCTTTCATTGGAACGCACGGAAGTGCGGTTTGGAACGCAGACGTCACTTCCGGTGATGTCTTGGGAATCTGAAAAGCGGGAAAGAATACCACGATCAGCTGAGAGTCGGCAAGTTGATGAACAATCCGGAACCAAGGTTGAACACACCCACCACACCACCAATAGGATTGAGAGCTGTCTTATATATTGGGACTGTGGGATGAGGGGAGGTACAGCGGGAATTTTTTATGTATGGAGATTGTGTAATTTATGTTACTATTTTAACCTGAGAGGTCCCTGATGAAGTTCTGATTGAACGAAACGCGTTGGACCAGTGCCTTTGATTTTATCTAAGAATAAATATCTTTTTTCTACCATACTTATTGTTCCTGCTCTCCTGTTTGGTTTCCGGATTTTCCATATCCATTATATCCAGTGGATTCAGTGTGTGACCCCCCCTACAGGAGTAGGTGGTGGCAATTTCTAAGTGAATTTCCTACCTACATCTTGTGAGTGTACTCGAGAACGTGCCTGTGATTGCATATTTGTAACAGTCTTCACTATGTTTTATAAATTTTTTATAGGTTCAGACAGCGTCTTCCCCTATCTGTGTATCCATTTGTTCTATTTTGGCACCTATGTGAAAAGTTGCCGTTGGGAAGCTGTCAATAAGTTAAGTTTGTTTTTTGTTTATATATTTTTCTGCACAGACTATTTGAGTTTGTAGAATGTCGTATTTGACTGAGTCATTTGCCCGCCAGCACAAATCCACCAAACAAATTGATTTAATTGATTTTTTTTTCTTTGTTTGCTCCTTTTGAGCTTAATTTGGACTTTGGAAGCAATTCCTTTCATAAAAGTATCAGTGAACATATTTCTTTCACAGAGGTGGATTTGGTTAAATTGATTTTTTTAGTAAACCCCTAATTCTTTCATTAAATGTCAATTACTTATTATAAGGTGAGATTACTAAACTAGAGAAAAATGAGCTACACACTCATTCATGATATTTACTACCACGAAACACACGCAAACTGAGTTTATCTCAGATAATGCAGCTTATCAATTATCAAGTAAGTGGCTTCTGGGTTCCTTCATCCAAAATGCATGACTTTGCATTTATCTGTATTGAATTTAATTTGCCACTTGCCTGCCCAGTCCCCCAAGTTATCCAAATCCTGTAGATAAATTATTTAATCTAATTCTTATTAGTGGGAGGTGGATAAAGTAAGGTAATAGGAATGGAAGAGTTGTGGTTAGGGGTTGGGTGTTATAATGCATTTTTTCGGACCAGTAAATTGACCATCCCCCAGCTTAGGGTGAGTTTTTTTAGGGCCAGATGGGTTGGTGAAAAGTTGCTTGTGATTCATAGCCATACATTTTTATATTCTCATCATTCTGACATCAGGACAGTGGCGTACTAAGTGGGGGGGCGGCGGGGACGGTCCGCCCCGGGTAACACTCACTAGGGTGTTTCGCCGCCCCTGTGTCTTATGTAAAGGGACCGGCCGCTTATAAGAATATCCAGCAGCAGCAGGGTCCTCTGTTCTCGCGATCCGCGAGAGCGTTGCTATGGCAACCTGTGGCAACGCTCTCACGGATCGCGAGAACAGAGGACCCTGCTGCTGCTGGATGGGAAACGAGCATGGAGAGTACTGGGCCCCTCTTCACTGCCCAACTATGCTTTGCCACCGGACCACCAGTTGAGGAGGACGGGAGGGACAGGTAAGTGGCAGCACTTATTCCACACTGCATCTGCATACACACCGCATACACTATACACACACCGCATACACTATACACACACTGCATACAAACTGCATACACTATACACAAACTGCATACACTATACACACACTGCATACACTATACACACACTGCACACACTATACACACACACTGCATACACTATACGCACACTGCATACACACTGCACACACTATACACACACTATACACTATACATACACTGCATACACATTGCACACACTGCATACACTATACACTCTAGAAGATAGGATGAGGAAACACGATTGAAAAAGTGGAGAACATATAGAGTATCAGACAAAAATTCACACATCAGGGTAAAACAATGAAAATAGTGCCATAGTTTATTCAAGTTATCATGGTCTTATATTTAAGTTTTTGGGGTTTTTTTGCACGTAATCCTCATCATGATACCATACAGCTGTACAAATTCACCAAATATACAGATGCGTTTGTGCTCATCAAATTTTATCTGATTTGCTACAAAATGTTTTGAATACCTAATGTAGTGTATAATGGTACATCTTCCTTTGATTTTTTTTTCCTTTTGTTCCTTTATGTATGGAGTAAAATTACAATAAATAACAAACTGGGGGAAAAAAAAAATACATTGCACGTACATCATTTCCCATTATACAGTGGCGCACAATGATTAGGCAAATGTATACATTTTTATTGATTTTTTTTTTTTTTTTAAAGCTTTTTATTAATGCAGTTTAGCTGTGCAATCAACTTTACTATTAAAAAAGTTAAAAAACTACTAAACCTAGACAACATTATTTTCTCCATATACCTATACTTTTAGCATAGGCGTTTCTGCATCTATGATATTTCTACATGGGTCTATTTTCTTAAAGCACAATCATGAATATAAAAGCTAATATGAACTTCAGTGCAGTACAGCTTTCTTAAATATTTGAGTTGTAAAGATGAAATCTTTATGAAATGCTCATAAAGGCATTCATTGAAATTCCAATGCAGTCAACATATATCATAAGCTAAAATATTGATTACTTTCTCTTATGGTAAAACGTAAGAAAAGGTGATGCTGCTGCTCTCAAGTTCTGTCAGTTCCCACAGTAGTCACTAACACCTGGAGTAATAAAGCATTGTCTAGCTCATCATGAGACCACAAGTATGGAGATTTCCATACACATCAGTGTTGTACTCTCATGCATGCATGACAAGTGCCAGAGCATGAGGTGCCAGGAGCTGAAGATCGATGATGGCAAGTTGGCAACCATCATGGTTGTCACCCCCTGATGGCGGCCCTGATGGCAAAGGGCAGCATAAGGTAGATATAACTCACCTCTGCTGCACAATATGCAAAGACCCTTAAACGTTGCCATGTTTCAAGTCTTCATTTGTTCATTCATAACTCATTTCCTGGAGAAAGACCTTTACAGGCCAAACTAGCTTTTGATTGTCTCTGATACTGAATATCTTTGTAACTTTTCAGGGTTGTAGATAACATGGGTAAATCAGTTACCCATAATAAAATGTAGTTTGCATATTGGTTACAAATCATACAAAATAAATATACATATATTGTAAAAAGATAACTTTATCTCATAAAGGTAATATATCATGAATGGTGCAATCTCAAACACCAAGATATAGAACACTAACAGAGTATTGTTTTGTTTTCTTATTTTAGAATACAAATGTGTGGTAGAAGGTAGTAATCTGATATCTCAGAGAAGAGACTATAAGATTGGTGAAGTCGCGCAGATTTCATGCCCACCTGACTACACATTGAAAGGATCAGAACTCATCCAGTGCTATAACAACGGATGGGGACCAGAGCTGCCGAAATGTGAACAAGGTAAATATACATGACAGTGTGAAAATTTAGTTGCCTGATAATATGGGGAGCAGCTTTTGAAAAGATTAAAAAGGGTACTAATGGCCTGTGCATGTACAAATCATTGTACATTGTTAAATTCTCTGAACAATGCTCTATTGAACTTTCAGATTAGTTATATTATTGTCTATCAGTATCAAGGGAAAATGCACCTATCAGTGTGCTGTAAAATATTTTTAAAATATACATAATACTTATATTATTATTTATTTTATTTTTTTATTAATTTTTTTATTGGAGCAATTTTTTCCATAAACAACAAATATGCTGCACCTTGCAATCAAAGTCATGAGTTATGCAGCAAACAAATAAATAATTGCATATCATATTAAACATATTGCATCATTATACAACGTCAAAATAATTGAAACATGACCAATGGAGTGTAAACGCCGTGTTTGAAAAGATACACAACACAAAACACCCGTGAATAGAAAAGGGTACAGTATACAGAATTAGGAGATCTCGAAAACGAGATCAAAGTGTGATGAATTAAAACAAAAGAATACATGAAACGTATTCTATAGGAAGATTTCCTACTGTTCATAGTTTGTTAATGAGACAGCCGAGGGGTCAAAAGTGCAATGCAAAAGTGTAATAGAGGTGACAAGTGTGACTATGGTGACAAAGTGACGCGCACTAAGAGTGCACGTCACACCATTTTGGGCACCCCCAGAATTTGAGTTATTCACTAAACAGTGCGTTCAGATACACCCTCAAGATTGTCATCATGGAAGATTTTCTAAGTAAAGCGGGGTTTTTTACTGATTCTGCAGAAACCCTCTCCATATCTGAGGATCAGGCTCAAGCCATATTATGGTCCAAATCAGCCAAAGACCTTTCGCATTCCACTAACATTAAGGATCTATACAATGACCTTATTAAACTTAGAAGGAGGGAAGTGGATTTAGACCTACACGGCATTTTCATATCCGACTATCACAGAGCAAAGCGGATCCCTCGCGGATTTAGGGTGAGAAATTCCCCTACCATTGAGAGACAAAATCCGGAGTTTTGCCGCAAATGGATGAATATTGCTAACAAGTGCTCCCTCGACTGGATGGTCATAGTCGTTGAGGAAGTAGGGAAGGAACTTATTGGCGTTAAACAAGCCATTCAAGCAGTCGAGAACACTAATGTTGATCAACTACACTCCTCTGCTGCCATAGAACATATGCTGAAACTACAAGACGACATTAATAAATATAAAAACGAACTCATACGATTTAAGAGACAGAAATTGGATAAGGTCAATTATGACTATACAAGCCATAGGGTTTATGGGTGGTTGAGTGGGAACCAAACACCAAACAGAGAAACCTTCCCTAGGTACCGTTACCGTATTAAGAAACCTTCTTTCCAAACTATCGATACCAGTTCTGGAGAATCGGCATCTGACGCTGAAAATAAAGAAGATAGTACCATACAAGAAAAACGTCCTTTTTTAGAGACCAGTACTCGACCTCACGAATCTCCAGGCACGCCGAAAACTCAGTTCCATGGAGGAAAAAGAACTCCATCACCAGGAGAGGAAAGAAGGGACACCAGAAGTACAGGTTTAAAGGGAAAACCGCCGCTGAGGAGGAGATAAACCTTGTATTCAACTTATCACCAAAAATTTTAACAGAACATCATTTATCCGTGCTCTCTAAAGGGTTGACCTTCGTACCTGTATCCAAACCGGCCCCACTACAGGTCGACATCGAATTATACAAAATCCAACGTACTTTGACCAATTATGAAAGGTGGAGAGACAACCCTGCAACATCTGACACCACAACCATAACCACTAAAAAAACATTTAAAGTGCAGTACAAAGGAGATTTAAAAACGTCCAACACATCAATTAAGACATTCATGCAATCAGTGAAAAAGGAATCTTAACAAATACTTAAAAATCCCACTGATCATCGACAAAATGTATCCAGATCAGAGAAGACAGCTCTTAAAGATCTCATGTCAGATCCTAACATTATTATCCGCCCCACAGATAAAGGAGGAGCTATTGTGGTGATGTCTTATACCAAATATAAAGATGAGATATACAACCAGCTCTCAGATACAACCACCTATCAACAATTAACTTTTAATCCTGTGAAAAAATGTCAAAATAGAATCCAAACTATTATCTCCACTGGAGTCCAGATGGGTTTCATTGACACAAATGTGGCTAAATTTTTGTACGTGGAACATCCAAAACATCCAGTTTTGTACACATTACCCAAAATCCACAAAGACATGTCAAACCCACCCGGAAGACCCATTGTCTCTGCCCGAGACAGTCTACTTGAACCCATCGGCAAATTCATCGATTTTCACATTAAAACTACGGTTATGGACCTTCCAACTTGCTTACTAGACACCAGCGACTTCCTGAACCATATCAAAAATGTAACTTCAGTGAAAGCACAGCATGTACTGGTCACACTAGATGTTAAGAATCTATATACCATAATACCCCATACAGAAGGCATACAAGCACTACGACAGATTCTTTGTAATTCGTCCAAATATGATGGCCCACCTATCAAATTTTTGATGGAGCTTCTACAAATAGCCCTCACATGTAATTATTTTAAATTTGAAGATCATTTTTTCTTACAACTGATGGGCACTTCAGTGGGTGCAGCCATGGTGCCTTCATATGCCAATGCTTTTATGTTCCTCTTTGAAACTAAACACATTCTGGAAAAATTTCACGAACAGATATTTTTGTATCATCGTTTTGTAGATGATATTTTCTTGATATGGACAGACACCACAAGCAGCTTAGAACAAATGATTAATGAAATCAATTCCTCAGAGCTCCCTGTGAAACTTACACTCACGTTTGATACTCAAACAATCCAATTCTTAGATGTTTCCATCTATAAAGACAGGGATGAAGGCAAGTTGGGATATACTCTCTATCGCAAAGATAAAGCGAGAAATACCCTACTTCAATTCAGCAGCTATCATCCACAAAAGCTGAAAGAATCACTCCCTGTGTCCCAGTACATGCGCCTGTTGAGATACAATAGTGATCCCGCAAAACAAGCTAACCAACTACAAGAGATGACTGAGAGATTCCTCGCCAGAGGCTACAGCCGTCAAGTCCTTACTAGAGCCAAGGACAAACCAGTGGACATATGACAAAGGGACCCACAGAGACCACACGGAAAACTTCGTCAGCGAATAAAATGTATCTACCATTAACCCTCCACACTGGCACCCCACAAATCCAACAAGTTATACATAAATATTGGGGTATCCTAGGTTCAGATAAGAACCTACCACCGATTTTCTCCCAAAAACCTAACATCAGCTTAAAACGAAATAAGAACCTGAGAGACCTACTAGTCAGAAGCGATCCTACTCTCTCTTACCAAAAAACTACAGGACCCAGCAAGAAAGGCTGCCATCGTTGTAGTGGATGTGTCACTTGCAGCCATATGAACACAGGCAGTTCGTTCGCTCATCCACATAGTGGTATCCGAATCCCAATCACCCAGTATATTACATGTATGACCGACCATGTGATATATCTAATTACTTGTCCGTGCGGTCTCTCATACGTGGGAAAAACTGATCTAACTCTCCGTGAACAGATTCACGGCCATAGATCAACCATTACCACTGCATTTAGAGATCAAAAATCAGACAAACCCGTCGCCAAGCATTTTCTTCAATTGAACCACAGACTTCCCACACTTAAATTTATGGCCATCGACCATGTTCCACCCAGTCCCAGAGGAGGAGACAGATCCAAACTGTTACTGCTGCGCAAAACCTATTGGATACACCGCTTGGACACTGTTACTCCAAAAGGACTAAATAAATATATTTCATTTACGATGTTTCTCTGAATAATCCACACCGTTTAGTCAAATTATGAGTCCTGATCTACATATATGGATACACCTTTGAGACATATATAACTATGAGATGAATCACTAGTATAATTTTTACATATCTGTATGATATTTATCCTTGTTTATCAACATGTTAGTCAATTATTATTTCATTTTTTCAAGATATTTTGTCCTTTAGTATCTGTTCATTTTTTCTGATGATGAGACTTTTTTCTGCCGAGTAGATTGCATCACTTTTAGTGCGCGTCACTTTGTCACCATAGTCACACTTGTCACCTCTATTACACTTTTGCATTGCACTTTTGACCCCTCGGCTGTCTCATTAACATACTATGAACAGTAGGAAATCTGCCTATAGAATACGTTTCATGTATTCTTTTGTTTTAATTCATCACACTTTGATCTCGTTTTCGAGATCTCCTAATTCTGTATACTGTACCCTTTTCTATTCACGGGTGTTTTGTGTTGTGTATCTTTTCAAACACGGAGTTTACACTCCATTGCCTAGCAACCGTGTTGCACGTCATTACGCACGCCCAAAGTATCATGTGAGGTGCCGGGACACTTCCGGGTTCGGCTAGCTGCACGCACGAGATTGGTGAGTTGATAGTTTGTATTTCATATTTAAACGCTGTTCATGTCACTTATTGTTTGATCTTGAAAAAGACCCTTAGGGGTCGAAACGTCGATTAGATGCGTTACACTTTGTTGTAAACTTTTTTTGCCACATTAAATACACGGAAAAAAGTCCTTTTGAGTGCTCCTATTCATCTTTGGCTATATGTTTGACGCTGGCAGCACCTAAGGCAAGATAATCAAAAGCTTCTAAAGGGTGAGTGCCTAAACTATCTCTCTTTATATATATATATATATATATATATATATATATATATATATATAATGGGTCTTCCGGGTGGGTTTGACATGTCTTTGTGGATTTTGGGTAATGTGTACAAAACTGGATGTTTTGGATGTTCCACGTACAAAAATTTAGCCACATTTGTGTCAATGAAACCCATCTGGACTCCAGTGGAGATAATAGTTTGGATTCTATTTTGAATTTTTTTCACAGGATTAAAAGTTAATTGTTGATAGGTGGTTGTATTGAGAGCTGGTTGTATATCTCATTTAAATTCTATGTGCATATTTATGTAATATTTTTACATATTTAAGTAATTTTATTGATTGCAATTTGTGGGACCTTCCTGACAACCTGGGGGGGGGGGGGGGGGGGGTACTGTTTTACTCGGTAGACTTAGCCGAACACAAATATTAGTGTTTAAAAACAGTGAAACATGAATAAAGTAGAAAGAGAGTGTGTCAGGTCACACGTAAATTTACTGAATTTACTGAACTGAGAGTGTGTCAGGTACGTAAATTTACTGAAGAAAAGGAAAAAAGTACAAGAATTCCAAAAGAGGTGGGGAGAGAGAAAGATATCTAACAAAAAAAAAAACCTTAACGTTCTTGTATTGTGGCAGCAACCCTAAGTAGTCTTCTCACAAAAAGAGATAAAATTTAACTTTTAATTTGATTAGTTAAAATAACTGAAAACAAAAAACAAATATAAAAGACTGAGAGGTACGAAAATAGGAGAAAATGATAGCTTGCCCGTGCTGCCCCTGTCTGATGGCAACACCTGTGGCACAGGGGAATAAGGGGCATAGATATAGAGACACTGAAAAGAGTAGTATCAATATTCCCAATAATATATCCCCCCAACTCTCATCACTCTGTGCCACCGTGGCGGCAAAATGTCCTTCCCCTCTGCAGTGAAACAGCAGCTGAACTGTCAAAACGGCTACCTAACTGAACGTTATAAAATCATCAAGCTGGGTGGCTAAACCGGAGGAAAAATAAAGTATCACGGCTAGAGCATAGTCCCCTGTCAACCCCCTCCACCCTCTTGCTAATAAAAGTCCCGACGCGCGTTTCGCCGAGTATTGGCTCTTCCTAGGGAACCAAGTCAGAGCTAATTGGTTATTTAAATATCCTGCCCTTCATCCTGATTGGTTCACAATTTCACCAACCGGATTGGGGGGAGATCGTAAAGGGAATTAACCCTTAATGACCGGGTACAAAGTGAAGAAAAAATAATCTCTGCTAATGATATAGAAATAAAAAATACAGAAACTCTAGGCAAGCAATGAAATTGTTGAGTGTTATGATATTGGACACTCATATAATACTAGTAGTGATGTCCCGAACTGTTCGCCGGCGAATAGTTCCCGGCGAACATCGCTTGTTCGCGTTCGCCACGGACAGTGAACACATGGCTGTTCGGTCCGCCCCCTATTCGTCATCATTGAGTAAACTTTGACCCTGGCCTGTACCTCACAGTCAGCAGACACATTCCAGCCATTCAGCAGCAGACCCTCCCTCCCAGACCCTCCCACCTCCTGGACAGCATCCATTTTAAATTCATTGTGAAGCTGCATTCTTAGTGAGAGTAGGGACAGTGTAGCTGCTGCTGATTTGATAGGGAAATTGATAGCTAGGCTAGTGCATTCAGTGTCCACTACAGTCCTGAAGGACTCATCTGATCTCTGCTGTAAGGACAGCACCCCAAAAAGCCCTTTTTAGGGCTAGAACATCAGTCTGCTTTTTTTTTCTGTGTAATGTAATTGCAGCTGCCTGCCTGCCTGCCAGCCTGTGTGTCAGGCTCGCAGTGTATACTGTGCCCACTTGCCCAGTGCCACCACTCACTCACTGGTGTCACAATAGCTTGCATTTAACAAAAAATCACAAAACATTTTGGACTGTAATATAATAGCAGTCAGTTTCTTTCACGAGTGTGCGTTTCAGGGCCTGCCAGGGCACAGTGTCACACCAGTGCAACTCATATCTGGTGTAACAGTAGTGTACATTTTTTTTTTAAAAATGTTTGACAATTTTGACTGTAATTGATTGAATAGCAGTTAGTTGTCTGCCAGTGTGTGTGTCAGGCTAGCAGCATATACTGTGCCCACTTGCCCAGTGCCACCACTCATATCTGGTGTCACAATAGCTTGCATTTAACAAAAAAAAACTTTTTGACTGTACTATAATAGCAGTCAGTTTCCTTCACTAGTGTGCGTTTCAGGGCCTGCCCAGTGCCACCACTCACTCACTGGTGTCACAATAGCTTATCCACTACAGTCCTGAAGGACTCATCTGATCTATGCTGTAAGGACAACACCCCAAAAAGCCCTTTTTAGGGCTAGAACATCAGTCTGCTTTTTTTATTTTTTTTATTTTTTTTGTGCAATGTAATTGCAGTTGCCTGCCTGCCAGCCTGTGTGTCAGGCTCACAGCATATACTGTGCCCACTTGCCCAGTGCCACCACTCACTCACTGGTGTCACAATAGCTTGCATTTAAAAAAAAAAAAAAAAAAACCATTTTGGACTGTAATATAATAGCAGTCAGTTTCTTTCACGAGTGTGCATTCAGGGCCTGCCAGGGCACAGTGTCACACCAGTGCAACTCATATCTGGTGTAACAGTAGTGTACATTTAAAAAAAAAAAAAAAAAATACAATTTTGACTGTAATAGATTGAATAGCAGTTAGTTGTCTGCCAGCGTGTGTGTCAGATTCACGGCGTATACTGTGTCCACTTGCCCAGTGCCACCACTCATATCTGGTGTCACAATAGCTTGTATTTAACAAAAAAAATAACTTTTTGGACTGTAATATAATAGCAGTCAGTTTCCTTCACTAGTGTGGGTTTCAGGGCCTGTCCAGTGCCACCACTCACTCACTGGTGTCACAATAGCTTGCATTTAATAAAAAATAAACTTTTTGGACTGTAATATAATTGTCACGATTCGGGAACCTAACACGCTAACAGGTCACAGATAGTAAAGGGTGCAATACCGGTCCTTAGAATGGCCGGATTAAGCACACTAAGAATAGTTAGGAGACAAGCCAAGTAAAGGGAGACAGAAAACAGGAGAACGAGAAACAAGCCGAGGTCAAAGGAATGGAGAAAGCAGGAGAATCGGAATAACAAGCCAAAAATATGGTAACCAGAGAGACACACGAGCAAAAAGCAATACAGGTATCAAAGACCACAACAGGGCAATGAGAGACAGGAAAGGTAAGTATTTAAATCCTGTGCTTAATTGTGATTGGATAACTTCCAATCAGAATTAACAATCACACGTGGGGGATATCTATATATATTATTGTGCTGTAGCTGTAACGCCGGGTCACGTGAGTGACCCCGGAGTTCAGACGTTAGTGCCGGCTCCCAGCGTGCAGCATTATACATGCTGCCGCTGGGAGGAGGAGAGGAGGACGCGAGCGGCGTGTCAAGAGGAGAGGACGTCGCTCGCTGACAGGTAAGAGGAGAGGGGACCACGGAGCCCTGACAATAATAGCAGTCAGTTTCCTTCACGAGTGTGCATTTCAGGGCCTGCCAGGGCACAGTGTCACACCAGTGCCACTCATATCTGTTGTCACAGTAGCTTGCACGCATAGTACCACTAATCGAAAAAAAATGACAGGCAGAGGCAGGCCACCCCGCAGGGGCCGTCGTGGTCGTGGTTCTGTGATTCCCTTTGGCCCTAGAATAATGCCCAGTGTTCAGAGGCCACGTACCCTGAACTTGAAAAGTTCTGAGGACATAGTTGACTGGCTAACACAGGACACCCAATCTTCTACAGCTTCTGCTCAGAACCTCGATGCACCATATTCCTCCAGCTTAGCTTCGGGCAACTCTCAAGTTACCACTCGCCTGCCTGCCGCCACCACCAACACTAGCACCACAGCCGCTTCACTTGGTATGTCAGAGGAGTTATTTACACATCAGTGGGAAGAAATGAGTGATGCGCAACCATTATTGCCAGAGGATGTAGATAACAGGGATATGTCTCAGTCAGGCAGCATTACACACGTACGGTGTGATGATGATGATGATGTTGTACCCACTGCTGCTTCCTTTGCTGAGTTGTCAGATACAAGGGAAGCGGTTGATGATGACGATGCATCCGTAGATGTCACGTAGGTGCCTGCTAGAAGAGAAGAAGAACAGGGGGAAAGTTCAGATGGGGAGACAGAGAGGAGGAGGAGGAGACGAGTTGGAAGCACGGGGAGGTCGTCGCAAGGAGCTAGTGGCACAGTCAGACAGCATGCATCGGCACCCGGGGTCAGCCATACAGCACGCCAATCAACGCATGCTGTTGCCACCACCAGTGTCTGCCTCTGACAACAGCGATGCCATTTGCAACCTGTGCCAAAAGAAACCGAGTCGTGGGAAGTCCAACACCCACCTAGGTACAACTGCTTTGCGAAGGCACACGATTGCACATCACAAACGCCTATGGGATCAACACATGAGTACAAGCAGCACACAAACTCAAAGCCGCCATCCTCCTCCTGGTCCAGCATCTTCAGTCACGTTAACCACTGCTGTCCTTCTTGCCCCCTCTCAACCATCCGCCCCTCCGTCTCTCACCTTGAGCAGTTCCTGCTCTTCTGCCCACAGTCAGGTGTCTGTCAAGGACATGTTTGAGCGTAAGAAGCCAATGTCACAAAGTCACCCCCTTGCCCGGCTTCTGACAGCTGGCTTGACTGAACTCTTAGCCCGACAGCTTTTACCATACAAGCTGGTGGAGTCTGAGGCGTTCCAAAAATTTTTAGCTTTTGGGACACCGCAGTGGAAGGTACCCAGACGAAATTTCTTTGCACAAAAGGCCATCCCCAACCTGTACTCGATTGTGCAAAAGGAAGTAATGGCATGTCTGGCACACAGTGTTGGGGCAAGGGTCCTTCTGACCACTGATACCTGGTCTGCAAAGCATGGTCAGGACAGGTATATCACCTACACTGCGCATTGGGTAAACCTGCTGACGGCTGCCAAGCATGGAATGCGTGGCTCTGCATAGGAGTTGGTGACACCGCCACGACTTGCAGGCAGGTCTGCTGCCACCTCCTCTACTTCTCCTACTCCATCCTCTTCCATAACCTCCTCGGCTGAGTCCTCTTCTGCTGCTGCGTCTTGCTCCACATCCCGGATACGGCAGTGTCACGCCGTCTTGGGGTTGACTTGCCTGAAAGCAGAGAGTCACACCGGACCAGCACTCCTGTCCGCCCTGAACGCACAGGTGGATCAGTGGCTGACTCCGCACCAACTGGAGATCGGCAAAGTGGTTTGTGACAACGGAAGAAATTTGTTGGCAGCATTGCATTTGGGCAAGTTGACACATGTGCAGTGCATGGCACATGTGTGTAATCTGATCGTACAACGCTTTGTGCATAAGTACCCAGGCTTACAGGACGTCCTTAAGCAGGCCAGGAAGGTGTGTGGCCATTTCAGGCATTCCTACACGGCCATGGCGCACTTTTCCCATATCCAGCGGCGAAACAACATGCCAGTGAGGCGCTTGATTTGCGACAGCCCGACATGTTGGAATTCAACACTCCTAATGTTCGACCGCCTGCTCCAACAAGAAAAAGCCGTTAACGACTATTTGGATGACCGGGGTGCTAGGACAGCCTCTGCGGAGCTGGGAATTTTGTTGCCACGTTACTGGACACTCATGCGCAATGCCTGTAGGCTCATGCGTCCTTTTGAGGAGGTGACAAACCTAGTCAGTCGCACCGAAAGCACTATCAGCGACATCATACCATTTGTTTTCTTCCTGGAGCGTGCCCTGCGAAGAGTGCTGGATCAGGCCATAGATGAGCATGAAGAGGAAGAGTTGTGGTCACCATCACCACCAGAAACAGCCTTATCAGCATCGCTTGCTGGACCTGCGGCAACGCTGGAAGAGGATTGTGAGGAAGAGGAGTCAGGTAATCTGGTACCCGTGGTGTTGTACGTGGCTGGGGGGAAGAACATACCTTCAGAGAGATCACTGAGGACGAGGAACAGGACATAAGTAGCTCGGCATCCAACTTTGTGCAAATGGGGTCTTTCATGTGTCGTGCCTGTTGAGGGACCCTCGTATAAAAAGGCTGAAGGAGAACGACCTGTACTGGGTGTCCACGCTACTAGACCCCCGGTATAAGCAGAAAGTGGAAAGGATGCAGCAGTTCCAAAATCAATTAAAAAGTATGCTTTACACAGCGTATAAGGGTGATGTCACAGAACAACGGGAATCTAACAGGGGAAGAGGTGAAAGTAATCCTCCTCCTCCCACGACCACGCCGGCAAGGACAGGACGCTTTACAGACGTGTTGTTGATGGAGGACATGCAGAGCTTTTTAAGTCCTACGCATCACCACAGCCCTTCGGGGTCCACCCTCAGAGAACGACTCGACCGACAGGTAGCAGACTACCTCGCCTTAACTGCAGATATCGACACTCTGAGGAGCGATGAACCCCTTGACTACTGGGTGTGCAGGCTTGACCTGTGGCCTGAGCTATCCCAATTTGCGATAGAACTTCTGGCCTGCCCCGCTTCAAGTGTCCTGTCAGAAAGGACCTTCAGTGCAGCAGGAGGTATTGTCACTGAGAAGAGAAGTCGCCTAGGTCAAAAAAGTCTAGATTACCTCACCTTTATTAAGATGAATGAGGGATGGATCCCGAAGGGACTGACAGTGGGCGATATATTCGACTAAAAAAGGCCTGATGAGGGGGACTACTTAACACAACACTCCTATCTGGTGGCCTATTAGATTGCACGCGCAGTGCCCCAAATTTGAAGTAGGAGGACCGACCAAGCATGTTTTTCCATCTCCCGCTTTCTAAAATTGATGCCTTATATATACGTCCCCTGATAGGGGACATAACAGGGATTAAACTGATAAGAGTGGTGTGTTAAGTAGTAATATTTCTATCAGTTTAATCCCTGTTACATCCCCTATCAGGGGACGTGTATATAAGGCATCGATTTTAGGAAGCGGGAGATGGAAAAAGATGCTTGGTCGGTCCTCCTACTTCAAATTTGGGGCGCTGCGCGTGCAATCTAATGTGCCACCAGATAGGAGTGGTGTGTTAAGTAGTGCTATTCCTATCTGGTGGCACATTAGATTGCACGCGCAGTGCCCCAAATTTGAAGTAGGAGGACCGACCAAGCATCTTTTTCCATCTCCCGCTTCCTTAAATCGATGCCTTATATACACACGTAACGGGGACGTAACAGGGATTAAACTGATAGGAATAGTACTACTTTTTTTTTTTTGTATAATCAGATTTTTATTAGCAAGTGAATAGAGTAAGTATAGGGCTCGCAGGCCCTCATCAACCAAACAATGTAAGAATACAATAAAGTAGCTGTGACGAAGTGCCCTTCGCCACTTGGGCCTGGAGAGGACTGCTTGCCAGCCTCTTGCCATGTGATTATGGTCCCTGGGAGATTGTGCCCTTTAAAAACAGTATTCGGCCCTAACAGAGTGCATGTCACTCATTCTGGCCCTTTAAATACAGTGGGGCCATTCGGTACTTGCCCTGTGTGAGCAGTGATACCCCCAGATAGCTATGCCATGGAGCCTATTCATATAATGAAAGACTATGGGAAAGACTTTGGCTCCATGGCAATTAAACTGTATTTGTGTGGTCTGCGTGCCATTCACCTAATAATGTGCACGCAGACCTGAGCTGTCTGGGGATATGTTACATGTCTGTGTTTAATGTATAAAAAGTAACTTTGTGTATTTTAAAGTGTTTTACTGTCTTTGTGTAACCATGTGCTCAATGGAGTCTGCCTCTATCCCTGGATAATTGGATTACTTCCCCCCATTGTCTCCAGGATAGAGGCCTCTGTGAAACCTGTGTGAGCCAGATTTTGCCATGCTGCCAGGGGTTTTAAAAGATACTTTACTAACTTTTGAACCCCTGGTCTGATTCATGCCATTTTTTAATATGTTGTTCCCCTGAATGGATTGATTGTGGATATGTATTTTTATGTGAATGTGATGTATGGTTTTAAAGTTACCGAGTATGTGTGGAAACTGTATTTTTACTGTATGTAATAATTATGTTAACTGCTTATCTGAGGGGAGGGGAGGGGATGTGTGGGTTGTACTGTTACTTGATTGGTTGTTTTATGCCTCCCCCTGGGTGTGTCCTGTATGTGCACAACTGTAATAAAAAGCAGGCTGGGTGTTCCAGACCTGAGACCACTGCTTGACCCTCAACACGGAGCCTTGTCTCGTTCTTGGGGGGATTCACTGTATGCTGTTGGAGATTGATTGCTAGGAGTGTAAGCTGATGTCTGCTTTTCCTGTTCGTCTGCTAGCAGCTATTCATGAAGTTCCAGTTTGGAGTGCTATTTTGTATCCAGTTCGGGAGTTTGGTGTTCTGCAGTAGCTGTGCCTGTCTCTCAGAAAGGGGCATATCGCCTAAACGGATTTTAACCCCTTGTCTGCTGAAACGGTCCGTTACAGTAGCATTATTCAAAGACAATATGGACAAATACAAAGTCAAATGTATTTTCCGGACCAATACATAACAAGTAACATTATACAGTTGTATTTACATCCCATAGTGGGGGTTGCAGAGTGTCGTCGTATCGATATGTCATGGAGCTGAGTGCGTCCGATTAGAGCTAGAGCTATGTGGACACTGTAGCGTCCATAGATACTCTAGGCTGCGGTTCTGTGATCGGTGTGTGTCTATAATAGTCGTCGATAACTGTGGGTTTTGTGATTCAGTGTATAGAGTGGTGGTCCAACTAGGGGCCGTGTGTGTATGATCGTATAGTGTCGGCATGATACGAAGTACCTGATGTAGGGGTGGGGAGAACAGTGGAATGTGATCCGTATGTGCCCATGCTATAGCGCAGTCAATGTCCCCCTCAATGATCCGAGTCAATGAACGGTATCCCCGTCCGTAGGGTAATCAATTTTGCTCGTCGTGACATTCCCATTGAGGTGAACAAGTTTGGGTGAGCGTGGGAGGCTTGTGCCCTCTTCTGGTTTGCGTGTTCCCTTCCGGGCTAGGTAGGTTAGTTAACATCCAGGCTGTTTCTCTCAGTAGATATTTAAGTTGTCGTGACGCCCTATGAAAGGCGAAGTGGGTGAGGACAACCGCCAAGTTCCTTGCCTAGATCAGTGTGGGCGCGGATCGCGCGTGTTCCCAGTTCCGTCGGGGGGGTAAAGTGTCGTTATATGTGTGTGGATTGTAGTCTCTTGAGGCTGCCGCACACGTCCATGGGTCGGACTGTCAGCGTCGTCTCGCAATTGTGATGTGCGCCTCACGTCGATGCGTGCTGGACATACCCCCCATTGTGGCCTCCGGGAGAATACGGGCTCTGTTCTGATATGTCCCCCCTTATCTATGTAGTCAATGAAAGTTAGGGCTTGCTGTCGTATTGGGAGGGGACCTTGTGCGTCTATCTGTTCGTCAATCTCGTGTTTGTCCCCTAGTCATTGCGTGAGTTGTGAGCGGGATACTAGGGGTACCGTCTTAACCTACGAACGTCAGAAGGTTGGTACTGAGCGTGATTCATGTCACATGGATATTGTGGGGTTCGCACCGTCTCCCGGCCCCGAATTCCCCTCGGATCCCCCCCTACGGCCTTGCGCGATAGGTATACCAAAGTGCCCAGGCTTCAGCGTTTTGTGCTCCCCTGCCCGCCATCTCCGCCTTCAGTGCTTCAGCTGCCCTAATGTCCTCGACTCGGTGGATCCATTCCTCCCGTGTGGGGATGTCTTGCTTCCTCCAGTATACAGGTATAAGCGATTTAGCCGCGTTTAATAGGTAACGCATGATAGATTTTTTGTATGTGGACAACGGTCGTGTGGATATGTGCAGTAAGGCTAGTTCTTCTGACCATTCAAGGTCATCTCCCAGGATTATTTGAATGTCCGATTTGATTCGGTCCCAGTACGGGACAATGTGTTTGCATTCCCACCATATGTGTTGCATGTTTCCCCTGTCTTCCTGGCATCTCCAACATGTTGGTGGTGTAGAGGGAAAAATCCTGTGTAGTAGTACAGGTGTTCTGTACCACATGGAGAGTAGCTTATAGTTCACCTCTTGATAATGGGAGCTAGAGGAGCTTTTATGTTGCCATATCAAGGCCTTATCCCATTGTGCCGATGTAAAGGTTTTGCCCATGGCTCGTTCCCAGTGTCGTTGGAAGATGTTGTTTTCTGAGGTGGAACTGGTCAGTAAGTATTGGTAGAGATTCGAGATAGCTTTCCCTAATGATGTGCCACGGGAGCAGAGGCTTTCGTACCATGTGAGGTCTCTCTGTAGTTTTTCCTTGTGCGGGAGTGAGTTATAATAATGTTTCAGTTGCATGTATCGAAAAACCGCCATGTGCGAGCGCGGTCGCGGCTCCAGTAATGCGTCCAGCGTCTTCAGAGCGCCGTCCCGAGTGACCTTATGTATTGGGATGTAGTCTGCTTCACCTAGGAAAGTCCAGGCGTCTGGCGGTAGTCCGCCTCCTATGTTGGGGTTATGTGTGATCGGCAGCAATGGGCAGGGAGTCGGGGATACTTGCGGTTTTTCCCTGAGGTTTTCCCATGTGAGGAGTGTTTGTGTTACTGGGTCTTTGTCTCCTCTCCTATTGCCTCTCGTTGCCCGCCGTTTCCAGATTGCCGCCTTCAATTTTGCAGTATCCCCTTCCCGGTCCAGGATCACCCATTGTTTGGTCGTCTCCAGCTCGTGCCACTCCAGAATCCGTTGCAGCGTCGCCGCTTGGTGGTATTTTTTTTTAAATCGGGCAAGGCTAAGCCCCCCCCCCATGTCTGGGCATGCATAGTATTTCATGACGTATTCTGTATCTTTCCCCCCTCCATACGTACTTAATGACCTCCGATTTCAGGGCCGAGAAGAATTTTGCCGGCGGGGCCATCGGTATAGTCTGAAATAGGTAGAGAGCCCTTGGGAGTACGTTCATTTTAAGGACCGTTATTCGGCCATGCCAGGTGATGTGTGGGTAGGACCATCTTTTTAGATCAGATTCAATGCTTTGCAGCAATGTCGCAAAGTTGCGCCAGTATATGTCTTGGGGGTTCGTGGTGATCCAGATGCCGAGGTATTTCATTGCTCCTGTACACCACCGAAACGGAAAGAGTGGGCCGAGGGACACGTAGTCTGCCGTGGGCATGGTAATGTTCAGTGCTTCACATTTCGCTAGATTAAGCTTAAACCCTGAGATTCGGCCGAACCTCTCCATCTCCGAGAGTATACAAGGCAATGTGATCCTAGGCTGGGAAACAAAGAACAGAAGGTTGTCCGCGTATGCGGCCACCTTATGCTCTGTGTCCTGCCAGGTGTAGCCTTGGATGTCTCGACGGTCTCGGATTGCCTGTAGAAGCGGCTCCAACGAAAGTGCAAACAGGAGCGGCGAAGGAATAGTACTACTTAACACACCACTGCTATCTGGTGGCACATTAGATTACACGCGCAGTGCCCCAAATTTGAAGTAGGAGGACCGACCAAGCATATTTTTCCATCTGCCGCTTCCTAAAATCGATGCCTTATATACACGTCCCCTGATAGGGGACGTAACAGGGATTAAACTGATAAGAATAGTACTACTTAACACACCACTCCTATCTGGTGGCACATTAGATCTGAAGAAGTGGAGTCAGAGGAGGAAGGTGACTTTGAGGAGGTGGACCCTTGGTGTTGTACGTGGCTGGGTGGAGGAAGAGACCTTCAATGACATCAGTGAGGACAAGGAACGGGACATGGCTAGCTTGGTATCCAACCTTGTGCAAATGGGGAGTTGGCGGTTGTGCAAATGGACTGTTTGCGGTTGTTTGCGGTGCGTTAAACGTGGAGTTTGGTCTGTCACTGTGAAGCGGGCGTAACCCTTACACTACCTGATCGATACAACATCATACCTGATGTTTTAAAGCAGGTTATTCCAAACAATTTAGGAATGTTAGGTGATTTATGCCCTTCATGGATTAAAACCAGACTCTGCATCAACTATGTAATTTTCCATGGGAGTTTTGCCATGGATCCCCCTCCGGCATGCCACAGTCCAGGTGTTAGTCCCCTTGAAACAACTTTTCCATCACTATTGTGGCCAGAAAGAGTCCCTGTGGGTTTTAAAAATCGCCTGCCCATTGAAGTCTATGGCGGTTCGCCCGGTTCGCCTGTTCGCGAACATTTGCGGAAGTTCGCGTTCGCCGTTTGAGAACCGAAAATTTTATGTTCGCGACATCACTAATTATTAGCAAGAGGAATCTGATAATATAGTCCTGAGCAATGCTCAAAGTTAATTATAAGATATTTTTATTTAGAATGATATTACAATTGTACCTCAATTTGTTCTAATGTAACTAGTTATAGATGAGGATTGAAATTATAAATAAATGGGCAGGCTTTATAGTAATGAAACCTATCCATAAGAGGAACAACACAAGTCATAATTATAGTGGTTCAAATGGAGATACAAAGTCCCATTATCAACCATGGCCACTGAATGTATTTTGATGGGAGAAACAGCACAAATCATAATTATAGTGATTCAAATGGAGATACCAAGTCCCATTATCAACCATAACCACTGAGTGTATCTTGACAGGAGGAACAGCACAAATCATAATTATAGTAGTTCAAATGGAGGTACAAAGTCCCATTGACAACCATAACCACTGAGTCTATCTTGACAAATTGATTATAAAGTAGGAATTTTTGTACTTTTTTCCTTTTCTTCAGTAAAGAAACAGTGAAACATATCACAGCGATTATATTGTCAGTGAAAGTGAGTTTTTTTTTTTTTGCATTTTTCACACACAAACAGCACTTTCACTGAGGATATCATTGTTCTGATACGTTTTACTGTTTTGAAACACTTATATTTGTGTTCATTGATGTCTCCTGAGTATAACAGTACCCCCCATGTACAAGTTTTATAGTGTTTTTGAAAGTTACAGGGTCAAATATAAGGCCATTTTTTCACATTGAAATTTGCCAGATTAGCTATGTTGCATTTGAGAGTGTATGGTAGCCCAGGAATGAGAATTACCCCTATGATGGCATACCATTTGCAAAAGAAGACAACCCAAGGTATTGAAAATGGGGTATGTTCAGTATTTTTATAGTAGCCACTTAGTCACAAACACTTGCCAATGTTAGCGTTCATAATTTATTTTTTTTGCATTTTTAACACCAAAGCAAATACTGGACATACCCTATATTAAATACCCTGGATTGTTTACTTTTCAAAAATATATGCTTTGATGGGGTAAATTACATTGGTCAGCTTTAAAAATTCCCCAAATAGGACATGGGTGCATGCTGACCTGCTGTGAAAATTCAAGTTGGAAAACTGGAATGCGCACCCTCCAAATAAGGTATTTTAGCCCCCAGAGAACCCGACACACCCATACATGGGTGGTATTACTGTACTCGGGAGATTTTGCTGAACATATATTGGGGTTTTCTTTGGCAGTAACCCTTAAAGTTCTCAGTACATGTATTATTATTATTATTATTGCCATTTATATAGCGCCAACAGATTCCATAGCGCTTTACAATATTATTAGAGGGGGGATTAAACTATAAATAGGACAATTACAAGAAAACTTACAGAAACGATAGGTTGAAGAAAGCCCTGCTCAAACAAGCTTACAGTCTATAGGAGGTGGGGCACAAAACACATTAGGACAGGAAGTAGCAGTCTAATTAGGTGGGAGTGAAGCAGAGCTGGAGGAGAGAGTATAGTGCTGCCCTTTAGGAGAGAGCAAGAGACAAGTATGTGAGGTAGAGGTTAGTCTGGGAGGCCATAGGCTTTCCTAAAGAAATGGGTGTGACGACCCTTCGCCATTTGGTCCTGGAGAGGCCTGTTTGCCAGCCTCCTCCCCTGTTGTTGGGGATAAAATCAGCCCGGACCCTTTGTGGATGATGGATATTTGCCAACTCATTCAGAGCTCTGGAAATTGGAAATGAATAGCAGAGACTTGTTCAATAACCAATTCAAAGTTTATTATACAGTCATATGCATGTATACCCCATTTTCATGTCGGTGGGGGCCATGAGCATTAGTGACACAATTTGTTTTTCACAAGTTATAAACAGCTGTTTCTAGTTATAATCTTTCGTCATATAAAGTATCACATATTTGATTAAAACCAGATATTTACAAATACCGATATATTGGACAACTAACAAGAACATTTCGAAATCAGTACTTTTCCCGTAACTAGGATTTTATATAAATCCTATTTCCGAGAATATGAGATAAAATGCCAAACTTAATCTTGGTTCAAATTAACCCTTATATGAACAGCTAGGATAGATAGCAAAATGGATATTCGCATCTACAATTCCCCTCTTAGATCATATCATGATCTATCTTACGGTAAATATCCATGGGAGGCCTGCGGCAGAGAAACAAGAGGAGGTATATTCAGACGTGCTAATCACGTCTGCGGGACTTTCATTATTTCTTCACCTCGATTTCCCCATTTGCTCTGTGCCATAGGTTTTCCCTTTAAGAGGAGTTCGAGCTGTTGATTTCAGATTTTTCAATTATCTGTTGAACACATCTTTTAAGTGTACATCATGTTATCTGTATCTTGAGTCTTGGGTCAATATAGGCAAAGTGTATTTGTGAAGGCAAAGTGTTATTCCCAACAACGGGAATATTATTATTATAATTCAAAATGTAAGCTCGTATAGTCAAAACGGGAATAAGATCCATCCCCTCTATCCATGGGAGGCCTGCGGCAGAGAAACAAGAGGAGGTATATTCAGACGTGCTAATCACGTCTGCGGGACTTTCATTATTTCTTCACCTCGATTTCCCCATTTGCTCTGTGCCATAGGTTTTCCCTTTAAGAGGAGTTCGAGCTGTTGATTTCAGATTTTTCAATTATCTGTTGAACACATCTTTTAAGTGTACATCATGTTATCTGTATCTTGAGTCTTGGGTCAATATAGGCAAAGTGTATTTGTGAAGGCAAAGTGTTATTCCCAACAACGGGAATATTATTATTATAATTCAAAATGTAAGCTCGTATAGTCAAAACGGGAATAAGATCCATCCCCTCTTTGGACCAGGGTCTTGGATTACCATTCCACCCGGTGATCTGGGGCCAGGTCAAAAAACCCAGTGGCAAAAACTCATATTTGAGGAAAAAAGCACATCTGGGGAAACTCTAAGTGAGGGCCATCCCCTCACGTTAACAGCATTAGTGACTTATAAAACCCCGCATTTGTAAGTAAATAGCTCGGGTATCAGGATTGGGAAACATTTCTTGATTAGTTTCAAAAGGCCCATTTACATATTAAATCATGAGATAACTTATAATCAGTTTGTAATTCTAACAATAATCCCAATCATGACCTTGCATCCTATGTCTCCTAATTACATCCCTATTTCGATGGTCCAGTCATATCCACACTTAATAAATAGGAATCCATCCTTGGTACACTCAACATACATCAATGACACACATAGTACATCCATGCCTGAATAAGTTAACACTTCCTCTCTCTCCGGCTAACTCTACAAAAAAAAATAAAAATAACAAAATAGTTCAATAGTCCAGCATAGTCCTAAAAAATAGAATAAGTCTTTCAAGGAGAATAAAGAATGTTAGACACCATAAACTTTGTTCCATAATCTTAGACACCATAACATAGCTAAGGGTAGCAATATGGCTGACAACAAGACAATGTCAGCTTCCACATAGTTCTTAATTCTTCTGTTTGCTGGATGTTCACCACAATGCTCTGTGCAACACCCCAATTGTTGAAAGGGTTAATACAGACATAGCGGCATTAGACAGCACTGCACCTTCAGGACTTTCCAAGTTAGTTTATGTACTCATAAGTAAGCATCTTAGTTTCTTCGGCCAGCATGGATTTTGACCAAACAGATTTAATTGCAAAAAAAGGTAGGTAGGCAGGCAGGTAGGTCAGCCAGAGAGATTGGTGTGTAGTCCCAAATATCAGGCGGCACAAATACTCCAGTATGGTCTCTATAATCATACAAACACAAGGATCAGTACGACATCAATAAATTAATTATCTAGGCTAAACTCAAATTAGAGACTAATGTTAAATCCTTAACTTGTGTAACATGTACTTCTCTCAGTGTTGCTTATATTTCATTGCATTGTCCTTTATACAATTGTAATACATAATTTCCCTTTAGAATGCCTTTGCATGGATGAGAGAAGCACTCATTCTATATAAATGCTTGTTGAGTACTAAAACACTAACATATACATATTGGATTCCTAATAATTCCTAATAAAATACTGTTCTTAAACTTAAAAAAACTTAAACCTTAAAAAAAACTTAAACCTTAATTTGATATTCCCAATTAATTACTTTAATAGAATTGGAATGCTGAATTCTGTCAAAAATGTTGTGGACCCAGGTAACATTTTTTTTTTTTTTAAACCAAAACCTTTTATAGATCCCGATGTCCAAAAAGCCACCAATTCTGTATGTGTGTGATCATGTTTAATACATGGTGGAACCTCCATAGAGTTATCCCACTTAAACAATATTTTTTTTCAGAACAACTAGGAATGAAATAGGAGAAACAAAATGAATTACTGTTGTTGCAAAGTGCTTTGTTTAATACAGAGTTGTCTTGCTTTGCTAAAATTGCAAGTGGTCTCTGATAAGGAAGGGGCAGCAAACTGTAGACATATGTTATATTAAGTTGCCCTCACTTGTCAGGTCTTGTAAACTCACTTATTTTATTGCAGATGCCTCTATGATACCACGTTACAAATTGACTAAGCATACTTATTATTATCCTATTTTATTTTAGTTATTTCACATTGCGCAGCCTATGCAAACAATGTCTACATCTCAACTTCAGCTTGTACATCCTCTAAGTGCCAGCATTAATACCGTTGTATCTATATATAAAATATTAAGAACATGAACCATCTGTGTATTAGGCTGAGGTTGTTGGGTGTGGGTATAGGTTGGAAGCTGTGGTTGGTATTGAGGAACCTGCCAGGGTGGGTCCTTGAACGCCAGCTGGGCCAGGTTCTCCCTTAGCACCAGGTTCTCCTTTGTTTCTCTTGGGTCCAGGGGAACCTACGGGGCCTTGAGGTCCAGGAGCACAACAGGCACCAGGGAAGCCAGGGGCACCAGCAATACCCAGAGTACCAGTGGGGTCAGCTTGATCAGAAGAACCGGGTTTACCACGAGCACCTTGGGGTGAACCCCTGCTATCCATAATTACAACAGTGCTGAAGTTGCCACCTCTACAAAAGTTAGACCCTTTGCTCAAATTCTCTACCTCTGTCTCTAAAACATTTCTGATTCAATCTCCTATCACCTCACAAATGTCCTTGTCTCGTCTGCTTAAGATCACAATCCTTTGTGACCGATACAACATACTTTTCCCTCTTTCTTTATATCAAAACAACCTGCTGTATCTTTCTCATGAAGCATATTCCATATGCAGGTCGAGATTACCTAACTCACCTAACTCACACCCCCTCTTTGTGTACACTTCTTAGTGTACCACACAGATATAATATTAATAAGCTTTTGAAGAATTAGTACATAAACAGTGAAAGCAGAGTCTTCCTACAGGGTTTGCAATACTGACAGTCTGGGTCATAGGTGTAATGCAGTTAGTTACTTTTCTATTGTTAGAATACATTGAAAACACAAATATATTGCAAATATTAAAATCATATTGCAGCCGTTTCCTACACCTATAAGGATATGGTTGTAATACTTCAATTGAGTTCAAATTGAGTATCAAAAGTCTAACCACAAAAACTAAACGTTATATACTTATCAAAAATGAGTTTAACCCCTTAGAGAGTTAATAGGGTGACCTCTTCCCATAGTATGGTTCCTTTTAGAATTATTATATTATTTATTCTCTCCTGGGTCTGCAAAATGCTTTCAATATACCAATACAAATATAATACAGTAGTTTAGAATTGCCTCAAAATAAATTGTCTGATCTCTATTAAAAATACCATTTCATCATTTTGCTATAATCAATGAGGCATATTAGATGAATCTTAATCTGGGAAAAAAACTTATCCTATATATCCATTAATTTTTTCTTGTTAAATAACCATATAACATAACAATTGTTTATGTTAAAGATAACGCTAAATACTCCCCTAATAATATGGAGAATGAGAGATCCACGATTTTGAAAAGCAGATTTTTTCCAGGGGCCCCTTTTTCGTGAGCTGATCAGCATTTAATCTGTTGTAAAAAGGCACTAAAAGCTTGCGTTAATGACATGCAAATATTCTTTAAATAGTCTTCACACTAATATCACACATGTCCTCTTATAACACAGCACACAACGAATGTAACAGATATCCAGCAGACATCCCAATACAAAAACCCATTAATGGACAGGCAATTAACTCAATCCAAAATAAATTATTAAATGTCACACCCAAAAGAAACACATAATGTAGGTTTCCCTTGTTTGTGCATTATGCATTTCTGCAATATATGCAAGCAGTACTGCTTTAAGATTAGATCAGAGAACCTGGCAGCTGGACTGGAAAGTCGAATTTTGGCAAGAAGTCCATTATTACAACAGAATTTTGGAAAACAGCTAAAACTTAGCGTGGGTTTTTTTTTTTCTTTCTTTTGCTTCAAGGATTACAACTCATATTGCTCTTGGACTAGTGTTCAATAATAAATCAGTTATTTAATAAATTATTACGCTACCATTTCCAGCTGTATCAATACTGAGACAAATTTATTCAAATATAATTTAGAATAGCACAGCAAATTACCCATTAACATACATGACAATCAAACTGCATACTTTAAAATGAGTAACCAAAACAAATTTATCACAATCACCATTTACACAGAATAAACTTTTAACAGCTGTATTCAGAACATATTATTGTAAGGTTTTTTATTTTATTATTTAAGAGTTCTGGTACCAATGGTTTTCTTATTAAAGAAGGGATCCCGTATGGCCATATAACGCGTTTAACTTAAACATTTGTATAACACTTGCATTAACCAGTTGCAACATATGTACCGTGTCAATAGAATTTCTCTCCTATACGCTTATAGAACATTTGGACCAGATTACACAGACATGGAATCACCTGCATTTGTCAGAACTCTCAAACACTCAAAATATTTAAACTACTCCATGTTAAAAGCATAGGAAATTTTGACCGGTCAATTTGAGTTCCCAAAAGTCATAAAAACACAGGTAAAAACCTTTGTCCATGGTTTCTGATCCTATATTCCATGACCAAAATTTCAAACCCACTTCTGCACAGGGGGTCCACCATTTGGGTCACAATCAATAAAATCTCTGCATCCCCAGACAACAATTTACAGATTTGCACAATGCTACAGATTACATACAATTTAAAGCATTTACAACATGTCAGGTACCTGTAGCAAGCAAGTTAGTTTACAGCACGAAATGAAGCATGTGCTGAAAATATAAATTTCATATTAATTTATAATCATCTACATTTACAACATGAATTTGTAGCCCCCCTTAATTAACCTCTTTTTTTTCTTTTATTTATCATCACCTTTACATGTACTTTTGACATTCCCTCAATTATTTTATTCCCTTAATTCTCATACCTGGTTTGGACACCCTCAGGGCTTCAGAGGAGCTGCCAATCCTTTCTTCCTGGGCAGGTGGTAAAAGGGAGCTTTATGGAGCAGTGGGAACCCCTTGTTCCTGCTTGGGCACCCAAATCATTGTTATCTTTAGGGGACAGGCTGGGTATAATCAGGAGGGAGTAATGATTTGGAGTTGTTAAAAACAGCCTCATTCCCATTTTATTTATCTTAACCCCCTTATCACAGACTTCATGCTTAAAATCAAAGTTGCACAGTCAAATAAAACAGCACATAAAGTAGCAAGCTTGAGTAATGCCAAACATCCATCATACAGGGTTAAAACCACTTTTTTTTTTTTTTTTTGGTTAATAAACTTTCTTTGCAAAAGTGACATGTACATAAACATGTACATAAACTGTTTGCAAAAGTTACATGTACATATACAACAACTCAGTCTGCCAAGACTGAAAACCTGTTTTACAACCTACAAAAGGCACCCCTTACAAAGAGGGACCATGGGACGTCTCCCATACACACTTTTACCAACTGCCAAAGGTGAACCCCTAACAAAGAGGAAAAGTCCAGATAATTGTGCACAAAACCGCCTGCCAAAGGCACTCCTCCTACCAAAGGAGTTAAACAAGTCTACCTGAGACTTAAAAAAACCATGTCTACTAAAGACATTATGCATTGAAAATCCCCTTTAAAAAATTAAAATAGTAAGAAACCCCAATAAATAACAAAGCAATGTGTGGGTGATAGGAGATGCAGGTAAAGAAGGTCTTCAAAGAACCCCTTACCTGACATCTCCGCTCCGACCAATTGCCCCCAAAACTTCTGACACCAGTTTGTTGGGGATAAAATCAGCCCGGACCCTTTGTGGATGATGGATATTTGCCAACTCATTCAGAGCTCTGGAAATTGGAAATGAATAGCAGAGACTTGTTCAATAACCAATTCAAAGTTTATTATACAGTCATATGCATTTATACCCCATTTTCATGTCGGTGGGGGCCATGAGCATTAGTGACATAATTTGTTTTTCACAAGTTAAAAACAGCTGTTTCTAGTTATAATCTTTCGTCATATAACGTATCACATATTTGATTAAAACCAGATATTTACAAATACCGATATATTGGACAACTAACAAGAACATTTCGAAATCAGTACTTTTCCCGTAACTAGGATTTTATATAAATCCTATTTCCGAGAATATGAGATAAAATGCCAAACTTAATCTTGGTTCAAATTAACCCTTATATGAACAGCTAGGATAGATGGCAAAATGGATATTCGCATCTACACCTGTGACTATGACTCTTTGATGTATTTGGCTTTAAAGTCCCTATTCAGACAGACTATTTATGTAGGTTGCTTTATTTCTCTTATGTTTTAGTCACCCTGTACCCATTATAGGTGCAGGGTGTTTGTAATGTAATTGTTTATAGTGTGTGTGTGTACTGTGAAATGTATTGCCTGCTCTCCTGTACTGCTGAGGTTTGCTACCAACTAGGTGGATTTGGCTATGGAGCTTGTCTAGTGCTCTCTGTTGGTAGCAACAGCAATATGCACTACCTGAATAGCAAGACTGGTTCATTTGCATATTCGGGTAGATTTGCATATTGCTAATTCTGCAGGCATGTGAGATTTTCTGTTAAATAAATATCCCCTTTAAAAATATGCCATTTTGTTATAATAAGTCACTGTATGTTGCCTGCTATAATTTGACTGTTTGTAATTTTATTGAGTTTTCACAGCAATGTTAATGTAATGACCATATGGGCTAGTCCTAAGTAAAATAAAGTTTTAGACAGTTCTTCTTGATTCCTCAAAACGTAGCCTTTTCTTGTTATTGGAGGGAGCTGTTATAATCACACAGGGGATTGCTATGTTCTGCATACTCCCCTGAGCTTGAATCACTTAGCTCTTTTAAGAGCTGTTCCTGTTACGCTCTCCTTGGAGGAAAGGTCTTCCCCACACAGTCCTGGATGCTGGAGGATCATACAGGGTGGAAGGAAGAGGTCTTTCCCACAAGGTTCTGGAGGACAGAAGCTGATCCAGGGTGGAAGGAAGACGGCGAGACTCCAGTCAAGCTACGGCAGTTGCGGAGTCTGCGGTGGTTGTGGTGTCCGGTGCGGTGCGGTGCTTGTGGTCCTCGGCGCAAGCTAGGAAGCATCCATCAACGGAGGGTACTCGGTTGGAGTATGGGGAGCTCCGTTACAATGGGTTTTAAGGCACTTAAATTGGAGACTAGGGGAGAGTCTGATGGCAGAAGGCAGGCTATTCCATAAGAAGGGAGCCGCCCGCGAAAGGTCCTGCAAGCGCGAGTTGGCTGTACGGGTGCGAGCAGCAGACAGAAGGTGGTCACGGGCAGAGCGGAGAGACCGAGAAGGGGCATACTTATGGATCTGTGAGGAGATATAAGAGGGGCTAAGATTATTCAGTGCTTTATAGGTATGGGTTAGCACTTTGAATTGACTCCTATAGTATACAGGAAGCCAATGTAAGGACTTACAAAGGGGTGAGGTGTGAGAGGACCGACTAGAGAGGAAAATCCGTCTGGCAGCAGCATTTATTACAGACAGTAGTGGGGCAATACGGCTATTGGGAAGACCAATTAGGAGAGAGTTACAATAGTCCATGCGAGAGATTACTAGAGCATGGACAAGCTCTTTAGTAGCATCTTGTGTAAGAAAGGGGTGGATGCGAGCGATGTTTTTGAGGTGGGATTGGCATGATTTGACAACAGACCGGATGTGAGGCTCAAAGGTGAGGCCAGAATCAAAAATAACACCAAGACAACGTGCTTGTAAGGATGGCTGATATGGGTACCACCAATCTGAAGGGAAAGTGAGAAAGGAGGATTAATATTAGGAGGAGGAAAGACAAGAAGTTCTGTTTTGGAGAGATTCAGTTTCAGAAGGCAGGAGGACATCCAATCAGAGATAGAAGAAAGGCAAGAGGTGACATGTTGCAGGACATCAGGGGAGAGGTCCGGGGAGGAGAGATATATCTGGGTGTCATCAGCGTACAGGTGGTATTCGAATCCAAAAGAGGTAATAATATTGCCAAGAGAGGCAGTGTAAAGAGAAAATAGAAGGGACCAAGGACAGAGCCTTGCAACTGAGACAGGACAAATGGTGGAGGTATCATTAGAAAAGGAGACACTGAGCATTGGGAGAGATAAGAGGAAAACCACGAGAGGAGAGAGTCACAGAGACCAAGTGATTGAAGGATTTGGATAAGGAAAACATGATCAACTGTGTCAAAAGCAGCAGAGAGGTCACAAAGAATTAGTATGGAGTAGTGACCTTTGGATTTAGCTGTGATTATGTCGTTAGTGACTTTGATAAGGGCAGTCTCAGTAGAGTGGAGGGGGCGGAAGCCGGACTGAAGAGGGTCAAGGAGAGAGTTGGAGTTTAGGAAGCAGGCCAGACGGGTGAATACTAGTCTTTCAAGAAGCTTTGAGGAAAAACAGAGCAGGGATATAGGAAGATAGTTAGAAGGGGAGGATGGGTCGAGACATGGTTTCTTTAAGATGGGTACTACAGTAGCATGTTTAAGGACAGCAGGAACAGTGCCAGCAGAACAAGAGCAGTTGAAGATGTGTGTTAAGGAGGGTACAAGACAGGAGGAGAGAGATCAGATAAGGTGAGACGGGACAGGATCAAGCTGTCAGGATCCCGCGGGCGGCTGCGAGGGGAGGCTGCAATCCGCTCGCGGCACTCACCCTCCAGCCGTCCGCGGTCCCCTTCCTGCCATGTGTACGGCGGGCGGCATCCTCCCAGCCACGGGTGCCGCCCGCGTCTTCTTCCGGGTCCCCCGGCGGCAGCATGCATGACGCTGCACGCTGGGAGACCGGCCAATTTGTTACACGCCGGGGTCAGTCACCTGACCCGGCGTTAAAGGCACAGTGCCTCAATCACAGTGGGAGGTTTAGATATCTCCCACGTGTGATTGTTAATTCTGATTGGAAATTAGCCAATCAGAATTAACCTTCTGGTTTAAATACTTACCTTTCCTGTTCCTCCCTGCCCTGTTGTGGTCTTTGCTTTATAGTATTGATTCTGAACGTGTGATTTCTGGTTACGTACTCTCTGGCTTGTTATACTGACTTTGTGACTTTCTCCTACCCTTTGACCTCGGCTTGTTTCTCGTTATTCTGTTTTCTGGTTCCCCTTACTCGGCTTGTCTCCTGACTATTCTGTGTGTGCTTAGCCCGGCCACTCTAAGGACCGGTACTGCACACTTTCTGTGTGTGTGTTAGCGTGTTGGGTTCCCCGAATCGTGACACAAGCGGGCAAGTGGTGGGGCGAGGGGAAAGGATAAGTGCAGCCACCTCTTATTCAGTAGCCTGGGAGAAGGTCGGAAGGGTTGGAGAGGCATGATCCAGGTGAGGTTGAGAAAGTGAGGGGCAAGGTGGTAAGAATTCTTTCCTTAGCTGCTCAATCTTGTCAGTAAAGTAGCATGCAAAACTATCGGCTGTAAGGTTAGTTTGGGGGGTAGCCGCAGCAGGGCAAAGAAGAAAGTTAAAGGTATTAAAGAGACGCCTGGGATTGCGATAGCATGAGCTAATAAGTGAAGAAAAGTGTGACTGTTTGGCAAGGGCAAGGGCTGTGCTATATGAGCGCAATATGAATTTGTAGTGTAGCATGTCTGACTCAATGTGAGACTTCCTCCAGCAGCATTCAGCAGAACGGAAGCATCTTTGCAGGTAGCGTGTTGATTTAGTGTGCCACGGTTGGGGGCGTATTCTCCTCGAGGTGCGTATTTGGAGAGGTGTTGTAGCGACCAGGGTGGAGTGAGTGTAGAGTTTTTGAGGAGATAGCAAGTGAGGGACATGAGTAAGCAGGAATGGATAAGAGTTGGGAATCAATATCAGCTGACAGCTGCTGGAGGTTTATGGAATTCAGATTCCTTCTGAGTTGAGGGGGGTTAGGCTGAGGTTGTTGCGGGAGGGGGCTAATGCGCGAAAATTATAAATTGCTGTGTGTGTGTAAAAAAAATCACCAATTATTTTTAATTTTTTTAAAATTTGGCATAGATTGGTGGTAAAATGTTTGCATGAAAATAGGCAAAATACCCCAAGTTTAATACCTTGGGTTGTCTTCTTGTAAAAAATATATACATGTGAAGGGTTATTCAGGGATTAAAAGAAATGGTTTGGAAATAGCAAAGTGGTACTTGTACTTATTGCCCTATAACTTAAAAAAAAAAGCTAAAAACATGTTAACATTGGGTATTTCTAAACTCAGGACAAAATGTAGAAACTATTTAGCAAGGGTGTTTTTTGGCGGTTGTAGATGCTTAACAGATTTTGGGGGTCAAAAGTTCCAAAAAGTTTTTTTTTACATTCTTTCATCATATTTTATCATTTTTTTGTAGTATATTATGATCTGATAAAAATAATGGTATCTTTTGAAAGACCATTTAATGGTGAGAAAAACGGTATATAATATGTGGGGTACAGTAAATGAGTAAGAGGAATATTACAGCTAAACACAAACACCACAGAAATGTAAAAATAGCCCTGGTCCCAAACGGTAAGAAAATTGAAAAAAAGGTCTGTTCACTAAGGGGTTAATACTGCAATAATTTGTACTTGCAGTTACATGTAGTTATTAATAATCTGGCTAATATAATTTGATTGCCAATTACTTAAATTATATACAACAAATGTTTTTACTGCTCCACCACTCCTCCCCCTGCTCACCACTCGTAGCTGTAAATTCCTTTAAATAACTGTGCATATTTAAACCATAGTCCCAATTCCCCACCATCTCTGCACCCGACCTCTTTAACCCCTTAAGGACCAAACTTATGGAATAAAAGGGAATCATGACATGTCACGTGTCCTTAAGGGGTTAATTGTATTTGGCTCTACCCAGCTACCCACCCGCCCCACCTCCTACCCACCCTGGTTTCTTCTAACCATACAGAATGCTCCGTCAGCTGTTTGGAACCATAGTCCTTCACCTCCTCATTCCCTTCACATGTTATCAGTTACTGCAATTGTACAATTAATCCTCTCTGCCATCACCTCCAACTTCCTCTGCTACCCTTTGTCTCATCTCCCCCATTTTAACCTTTAGGTTGTAAGCTCACAGGCAGGGCCCTCTACATTTTGTATTGGTCTGTTTATACTGATATGATTTTTTTCCCCAATCATACAGCGTTGCAGAATTATTGGTGCTATATAAATTCTAGTAATAATAATACTGCCTTGACAAGTGGAATCAGGAATTGAAAGGTGGAATCATGGGAAATCTAGTGCTTCAGTGTCAGGGTACCTGAAGTCTCTACCTCCGAGAGAGGTAGAGACTTAGACGTCCATCCGTCCGGACGGGCTGTTTCCTCTGTTCCTCGCGGTCCATCCGGTCACGTAAACGCCGGCCGCGAGGGACTCACTTCCTTTTCTAGCATGACGTCCGGAAACCGACGTCATGACGCCAACCCGGAACGACCTGTCACTCAATCCTTCAGAGACTAATCAGGACTCGTCGGAGGCGTGTCTACCCTTCCGAGCCAGGGTATTTAAACTTCCTTCTCCCATTTGCTCATTGCCCTGTCGTGGTTCTAGTCTGCCTAGTCACACAGTGCTCTTGTATTTCTGTTATCCCTTTGGTTCTGACCCGGCTTGTTTGACTTACTCTGTTTATCTCTGTTACCCTTGACCCGGCTTGTTCCTCGCTTACCTGTCTTCTCGTTCCCTCGACCTCGGCTTGTCTTTGACTATTCTCTATATTCTCCGTACGTTAGTCCGGCCATTCTAAGGTCCGGTATACGTATCCTGTACCTGTTTGTACTCTGCGTGTTGGATCCCTGTCCCGATCCTGACATTCAGGTAGTCTTAAGCTGCACTAGTCCTCAAATAATAGTTGGAATCTTCTCTGTGATATATCCAGGGACACATGTTTTTAGTCTTACCATGCCTAAGTGATGACATAGGAAATATTCCTGTTCCTATTATTTATTCAATGAACAGAATTGTCAAAACAGCTTTATTTGAAAAACAAAATGTGCCAGAATTTTTTTAATAACATTTGTGCATAGCTGTTCTAACTTCTACCCAAAAATATAAAAATAATAATAATAAGTTAAATAAAGGACACTGTTCCATCTGCAAAAAATGATGACTTGTGTTGCATAATACTTTATAATTGTGCACTAATAAGATATGTTGCACATGCATAATTTCACATTATATACAGTGTGCACAATGAAGGCAAATGTATACATTTTATTGAGAGCATGCTTTTTTTTTATTAATACAGTTTAGCTGTGCAGACAACTTTACTATAGAAAAAGGTTAAACACCATTAAACCTAGACAACATTATTTTCTCCATATACCTAGATTTTTAGCATATAAATTTCTGTTTCCATGATATTTCTATATGGGTTTAGTTTCTTAAAGCACAATAATGTATCCAAAAGCTAGTATGAACTTTAGTGCAGTAGAGCTTTCTTAAAGTTTTAGGATTTCATAAAGATAAAATATTTATGAAATGCTCATAAAGGCTGCTGTAGACTTTCACGGAAATCCCAATGCTGTCAAAAGATGAAATATTGTCTACTTTCTCTCATGGTAAGACTTGACAAGAGGTGGAGGCTACCACTATCAAGTTTTGTCAGTTCCCACAGCCGTTAGTAGCAATGTCTGTGGTAATAAAGCATTGACTAGCTCTTCATGAGACCATAAGCATGGAGGCTTCTGCCGTCTTGCAGGATCCTCCATAAACATTAGTATCACTCATACATGCGTGACACCACAACACTGATATGGGCTTCTGGTGGATGAAATGCAAGGAGCTGAAGATTGATGGTAATGGCAATACGTGGGGGACAACATAAGTTAGATAGAACTCACCTCTAATGCACTTCTGCTGCACAAACAGGGTCTTTGCACAATATGCAAAGAACCTGGAACGTTACAAGGTTTTAAGTCTTAACTTCATTCATAGTTCAGTTCCTGGAGAAAGACCTTTATATCACAAACCAGCTTTTGATTTTCTTGGATACTGAATCTCTTTGTGACCTTTCAGTGTTATGGGTAACCTGAGTAGATCAGTTACCTGTATTAACATGTAGTTGGCATGTTGGTTGCAAATCATACAAAATAAAATCTGCTTAGTAAAAAAAATGTATGCAAGCACTCTAATACATTCCATTTGTATAGTGGGCATATATACAAGTTTAAAAAAAAATAAGATTGTAGATTATTTCCAAAAATAGCAAAAGAAAGGTAAAGCGCTTCCGGAAGTCGGACGCTGAGTGAGATGGCGCGTACTAGCTAGATCGGCTGGTTCCGACGGTATCACGGGCTCAACTAGCGGCTAAAGAGGAAGAAATTGCAACGATTTTCACTGGCCTTATACTGGACACTTTTATCCCCTGTTTTATCCCCTGTTTGGGATCGGATCCTGATTTGCTTACACCGGGATTTATACCGGGATTTTGCTCCCCCTGACTATATGGTGCATAGAAGTGCATAGAAGCTGCGCTGTCCGGAAGCAGTGCGGAAGCTGCGTGGGGGCTCCTAACGTGGTGGTGGTTCCTAATCTGGTTATCTGGTTATCTGGTTATAACTAATCCTTACCCGGTTCGGGGGAAACGACCGAGACCGCAAACAAACAAGAGCTGGACGGCTGACTAAGGTATTAAAAGCGTTCAAACAGAGAGAGCAGAACTACAGGCGATTTGAACTGGATTTGAGGACCTAAGGTAAATAAGTTACTATGTCGGCTTACCGAGGGAAAAAAGGGGCAGAAGCTAAAGAAACTAGAGATAAAGATAAAGCAGCATTCTTTGCCCCAAGAGTACAACAAACAGAGTTACTTGAAAACGCTGAATATAATATAGAAGCAGAAGCTGATGCTGCAGGTAATGAAGAGGGAGACACTATGGAGGCTCCAATTACTCAGCGAGTGCTACAAGCTATGTTGGACAACGCGGTCAATAAAATGCAAAATACAGTAGCAGAAGCAATTGTTGATATAAAAAAAATGTTACAGAACTGTCTACTCGAACACACTGCTTAGAGAACAAAACTGAAAATCTGCATACTGTATATAGCGATATGACAGCGCATAAATCAATTGGAACAGAAAATTGCAACTCAGGAATCCAAAATTATGGATATTGAAGACAGATCACGCCGTAATAATATTCGATTTAGAGGTATATCAGAAGAAATGAGCGGTCAGGAATTGGTAGCTTATGTTACTGAGATGTTTCAGTTATTAGTGCCGGAAATACCGTCTGATAAGCTGTTATTAGACCGAATACACAGAGTACCGAAACCACAACAATTACCTCCCTCTACTCCAAGGGACATTATAACGAGGCTGCATTATTTTCATATTAAAGAACTGATCCTCCGAGCCAACAGAAATAAGAATGAAATTCCAGAAAAAAAGGAAGTTCTTATGTTTATGGACTTATCGGCTGAAACTTTAAGGAGACGAAGATTGTACAAAAATACATTAGACCAGCTTCGAAGCAACAATATCCCTTATCGCTGGGGGTATCCAGCTAAATTGATTATTAGAAGAGAAGGAGAAACAACAATAATAACTACCCCGGCAGAAGGGCAAGAGATGCTACGGAAGTGGGATATCCCTCTAAGTGGAATAGACTCTACTTCGTTAACAAAGCAACCTTATGAAGACGGCAGATCACTTAGATCTAAGAAAGTTTAAGAAAGTGTTTCTGAAAGGAAACAAAAGACTGAGAACTATGGATTAAGGAAGCCAGACACTTTAAACCGCAAGTCATTGCTAGATAACAGAATTTGATCTGGTTATTGCTAATTGCTAGTTGCTAAGTTTACTTTTGTGATCTCTCCTTTTTTTTTTTTCTCTTCTTTTTTTTTTTCTTTTCTTCTTCTTCATTATTCTTATTGGTTTCTGCAAAAAATATCTTTGCAATATCTCTGCAATAAGTGAATAAGTGAACAAATGAATATTATAGAGCACAAGGTTAATTATGATATTAATAATATTAGTTCCCTATATATAGGAGCATAAGTTGCTATCTGATAAATTTATTATGTTTACAAATAGTATCCCTTAGTAGAGATTTGCAAACTTAAATGGTATAAAATGATATCCAAATTGATATCAATTAAATTAAAACAAATTAAATAGGTTTTAATTTAGAGTTATCAATTAAATATGGAAACTATCTTGGAAAAAGCAGACATTCTTAACAGGAACCTATAGGAAGAAAATGACAACACAATTTCAGTAAGATTTATTAAAAGAAAGAAATTAAGAAAGGGAGGAGAGAAAAGGGAGGGAAGGAGAGGGGAGGGAGAAGGGAAAAAAGAGAAATAAAAAAAAAGATAAAGAGATGAACGAAGGGGAACACTGTCTTGGATATTCATAAAAGTAATGTTATATATTCCCTTGACTTTATCACAGAAAAATTAGTACTCGTTTTTTTTTCTCTTTTTCTTTCTACTCTCTCTGAGGCAATTTGTTTCGCTCCTAAATAATGTATAAATTAATCACCTTTAAGAAGTTTCAATATACATTACGAGTGGAAGAGTAAGAAATAAGGCACTTTTTCTAAGAATTATGTAAAAATCGAAATACTACAGTTTATATAATATATATACCATAGAAGTATATGAATTATACTGCATTGGTAATTATAGATAATCTAGATTATTGATTTAGGCAAAATGTGCATCAAGGTATATTATATTATATTACAGATAATGTTTTCTACGTCACAAGAAATATATATAAATTATCTACTACTTCCCCACTTACTTTATTAATATAAAATGGGCTATATTAGACATGCTGATCAGGTTGTATAATTATCTAGGCACTATACAATAAGGTTTAAAGGGCATCTTTTTTTTTTTTCCGTAAAGTCAACAATCATTATACTATATATGTACATTGTTATGTAATAGACTAAGTGTGAAAACAACTATGCAAAATTATGAAACTATATATCAAGCTGACACAACAAGGATAATAGTATACTAACTGAAAGTTTAATGGAAAATGCCTTATGAAAATACTCTTTATTGGACACACGTTAAAGGATATCCTCAATAATTTTCTTTAGTAAGATCCAGTTTGAAGTTAAGTAGCTGTGGAACGCTCTCTCTATTTGAGGCTACAATAGTACATATGAACATTTGAAAAAATTGATTATCATTGCTGTTTCAAAATAACTTACTAAAAGTATATCAGCAGTTTTGCCTAGTGAAAATGTCTAACAGATTACTTTCTCTGTGATTTATTTTTAGAGAATATCCTACATAACATTGCTTAGGAGATCTTTTTTGATTTAGAGTACTCTTACTATTTTATTTTACCGAAGGAGTAAAAGGGAATGTTGAGCCCTCTATTGCCGCCACTCAGGGGCCCGCTCCGCCCACTTTGACCCCCACTCTAAGAAGTGTCACGTGAAGACGCTTAGATTTAGATTGATTTACTGTACTATACTTTATTTATTTGTATTTTATATAATTTTTTTTTCATTTTTTTTCCCTTTCCCCCTCCCCCCCCCTTTCTTTCCCCCTTTGATGCCTGTGATTTGAGCTATGAAGTTATATACACATAATGTGAGAGGCCTAAATGCACCAGATAAGAGATATATGATATTTAAAGAGATTCATGATTCGAAGGCGGATATAATTTGTCTGCAAGAGACCCACTTTAAGCACAATTCTAATCCTATCTTTAATTTGAAGAATTTTCCTTTTCAGTATCATGCTACATCCCCTAATAAGACTAAAGGGGTGTCAATTTTGATTAATCAAAGATTAGCTTTTGAACAGATAACAACATATATAGATCCACAGGGTAGATTTCTTATTTTAGTATGCATAATAAATAATTCAACATGCACTATAGTAAATGCATACTTTCCAAATGTGAATCAAAATAATTTTATGCAAACACTAATGAATAAAGTAATAAGCTTACAAACAGGTACTACGATTATCGGCGGAGATTTTAACCATGTTCTAGATCCGAATTTGGATTCAACTGCTTTTCATTCAAATAAAAGGAAGTCCTCTTTACAGAAAAGTTGTAACACCTTTAACAAAATACTGATATCTCATGGTCTCTATGATACTTGGAGAGCTCTGCATCCCAATGCCAAAGAATTTACGCATTTTTTTCAAGTCCACAACACCTACTCTTGTATAGACGGTTTCTTTGTGCATAGCTCACACCTCTCACAAATAAAGTCCTGTGAGATAGGAATTTCTACAAAATCGGATCACAACCCTGTAATACTTACATTGACGGACCAATACAGATATGCAAAAAAAGGCCCTTGGCGATTAAATGAAGAGTTATTGAATGATCCAGAATTCAGAAACCAAATTGAACATGAACTACAGCAATATTTCATTTCCAACAATCTACAGAATATCAACCCAACGACGTTATGGCTAGCTCACAAACCGGTAATACGAGGTCTTTTAATAAGTAGAGCGGCATACCTTAAAAAAAACTACACAAACTGTCTGGTTGAACCTTCTTAAAAACCTTCAAGATCTACATAGACAAAATCAGATTAATCCATCGCTGCAAATACAAGAGCAAATAGAGCAAACGCAAAATGATATTAATCAGATCCACCTTCGACAAACCAGCACCGCACTAGGGAAACTCAAGGCCTTACTCAATGGGCAATAAAGCAACAAAGTTCCTATCGCAGAAATTGCGTAATAAACAAGCACAATCAAGAATTCCATTTTTATTATCTAAAACTGGACAAAAGATATATCAACCCGCCCACCCGATTTGCGAAGAATTTGCCAGCTATTATAAAACGTTATATAACCTGAACCTGAAGATCAGAAAAATACATCACAACCAGCTTCAGCTACAATACGTCAGTATTTAGACAAACTGCATTTACCTAAAATCCAAGGACATCAATTAACACAACTTACAGCACCCATCACCACGGAAGAAGTACTAAAGCTAATAAATGAAATGCCTAAAGGAAAAGCACCAGGTCCTGATGGATTTTCGGAATTTTATTATACTTTATATAAACACCTATTGGTGACATCTCTAACTGTTTTTTTCAATGAAGGAACTAAAAAAGGATCTTTCCCGACTGAATTTTTATCAGCTTTAATCATTACCATTCCAAAACCAGGGAAATCCCCAACAATATGTCAAAATTTTCGTCCTATTTCTTTATTGAATATCGATGCTAAAATATATGCAAAAGTGTACGCAGAAAGAATTAAGGCAATCTTACCAACTTTAATTCACACAGATCAGGTGGGATTCGTATCAGGCAGACAAGGGACAGATAACACAAGAAAAGTTTTAGATATTTACTCTATTCTAAAGTCATCTAAATTAGAAAGCATTATGTTAGCTCTAGACGCGGAGAAAGCTTTCGACCGCTTGAATTGGCTTTTTCTTCAAGAACCCCTGACTGCTTACGGATTTCCACCCGTATTTCATTTAGTGATTAAAGCCCTTTACAATAACCCCACAGCAAAGGTTTTGAATTTAGGTTTTGGTTCAGACTCCTTTAAGATTACGAACGGTACACGACAAGGGTGTCCATTATCCCCCATGTTATATGTTCTGGCTCTGGAGCCTTTAGCTCTAGCTATCCGACAAAGTAAAGACATACATGGAGTTACGAGTGGGATCAGAAGAATATAAACTCAACATCTCTGCTGATGATATTCTGTTAACACTTACTCAACCACATATTACTCTACCCAGTCTGCATAAGGAAATACACAAATATAGCCAACTCTCCTTTTATAAACTTAATATTACAAAAACGCAAGCTATGTGCTTTAATGTGTCTAAATTGTTAGAAGAAAAACTCAAATTAGATCATCACTTTGACTGGAGAGAAGATCATTTGGTGTATCTTGGTATTAGATTTACAAAGAATGAAAAATAACTATTCTCAGCGAATTATATAAGATTACTTAAAGAGATTGAAAAACAACTGAAAACGTGGGGAAATATCATGGGTAGGAAAAATAGCGACAGTGAAGATGCAAATTCTACCAAAAATACTTTACCTGTTTAGGTCTTTACAGATTAAGATCCCACAAACATATATTTCGGCATTACAGGCGATATTAATTCGTTTCAGTTGGGGAGGGAAACATCCCCGAATTTCAAAAAGTTTAATTATGAAACAAATAAAAGATGGAGGAATGGGATTCCCAAACTTGAAAGCATATTACTACTCAGCAATCTTAAGCAATATAGTTAGCATAAATTCACAAATATATACCCCTCAATGGGTTGCTATAGAGAGTCATTGTTGTGGCACCTCTAGCCTCTCTTCTATATTCTGGCTTCCCCATCAGAAACGGGCAATATCCCCAGATACTTTATTAATTACTAAACATTCGTTAAAAATTTGGGATAACAATCGGGAAAGATTATGCTCGGCTTATCCATGGGCACTGATAACCCCAATAAAAACCTTATATGTCTGCAATGACACTTTTCCTTATCAAGTTTGGAAACAAAAAGGAATAACTCACGTTTTTCATCTTTTCGAAAGAAACGGCTTAAAAGCTTTTTCAGATCTTCAAAAAGAATTCAATCTCCCTTCACAGTCTATATTCACATACCTACAGATTAAAGCACTTCTTTTAAATAATAGAATATCCATAAGACACGAAGCGTTACGTACATCAGTTACGAAATTTGAACAATTATGTGCAGCTTTATGTCCACCAAAAAAACAATATCTACATGTTATGATCATCTCACCAAGATAGAAGAACCGAAAGCATGGAAATTTATGTCAGATTGGCAAAGGGACATTCAAGAATCTATAACTCAAGAAGCATGGGAGAACATCTTTACAATACACAAAAGCCTATCATCATGTGCCCAACACTTTGAAACTTCACGGAAAATATTGTACAGGTGGTATATGGTACCGAGTCGTCTCCGATCAATGTATCCAGATGCGGAGGACATATGCTGGAGATGCAATCGACATAAAGGCACTATGCTGCATATATGGTGGACATGTGATAAAGTAAACAATTTATGGAAAGATACGGAGAGAATGATTGAAGAAGCTACAGAATGTAAATTAGAACATAATCCAAAGACAATACTTCTTAAAGTATTTCCAGACAATATTGCTAAATCTAAAAAGAAATTGATCTTTTTAATTTTATCTACAGTATCAATATTACTAGCAAAGAACTGGAAATCCCCAGATTTACCTTCCTTACAAGAAATCAGGACCTTGATGTCTACAACAGTAGATTATGAACTTATTATGTGGAAGCAAACACGAATAGGGAGATTAAGCCCGAAAGTAGCTGATAGATGGCGCAGTTACATATCAACATTTACTTAATAGCTTTAAATCACGGACATCGATAAACTGGGCTAACCCAGGAACTTATAGTCTGGGCTGGCCCCTTCCCTTCCCCCCCTTTTTTTTTTGTTTTTGGGTAAACCTGCTGACTGCTGCCAAGCATGGAATGCATGGCTCTGCAGAGGAGTTGGTGACACCGCCACGACTTGCAGGCAGTCCTGCTGCCACCTCCTCTACTCCTCCTACTCCATCCTCTTCCATAACCTCCTCGGCTGAGTCCTCTTCTGCTGCTGCGTCTTGCTCCACATCAACGGCACCCCCCCAGCTCCCCAGGTACTATTCCACATCCCGGATACGGCAGTGTCACGCCGTCTTGGGTTTGACTTGCTTGAAAGCAGAGAGTCACACCGGACAAGCACTCCTGTCTGCCCTGAACGCACAGGTGGAAAAGTGGCTGACTCCGCAGCAACTGGATATCGGCAAAGTGGTTTGTGACAACGGAAAAAATTTGTTAGCGGCATTGAAGTTGGGCAAGTTGACACATGTGCCGTGCATGGCACATGTGTGTAATCTGATCGTACAACGCTTTGTGCATAAGTACACAGGCTTACAGGACGTCCTGAAGCAGGCCAGGAAGGTGTGTGGCCATTTCAGGGGTTCCTACATGGCCATGGCTAACTTTGCCGATATCCAGCGGCGAAACAACATGCCAGTGAGGCGCTTCATTTGCGACAGCCCGACACGTTGGAATTCCACACTCCTTATGTTCGACCGCCTGCTCCAACAAGAAAAAGCTGTTAATGAATATTTGTATGACTGGGGTGCTAGGACAGCCTCTGGGGAGCTGGGAATTTTTTTGCCAGGTTACTGGACGCTCATGCGCAATGCCTGTAGGCTCATGCGTCCTTTTGAGGAGGTGACAAACCTAGTCAGTCGTACCGAAGGCACCATCAGCGACATCATACCATTTGTTTTCTTCCTGGAGCATGCCCTGCGAAGAGTGCTGGATCAGGCCGTAGATGAGCGTGAAGAGGAAGAGGAAGAGTTGTGGTCACCATCACCACAACTGTGTCAGTGTGTATCAGGGATTTGACTATCTTTATTCAGATTCCAAAATTACAATTCCAAGAACATGTTATGCACATCATAGAAACAACGTGAACCTCTTTAAAGCCACAAACTTAAGACAAAAAATACGTACACACAATGTCTAAGGGTTTGAAAGAAAATTCTGAATCCTTGCATGTTTACTTTATCGTTTGTTTGATTTTTGTGAACCATATATAAACTACAAGCAGCGTGAAAACTATAAAAACTCAAGGGGCCATGCTGATCAAATTAAATAGTATGCTTTACACAGCGTATAAGGGTGATGTCACAGCACAACGGGAATCTAACAGGGAAAGAGGTGAAAGTCATCCTCCTCCTCCCACGACCACGCCATATCTCCCAAGTGACCCTATGTAGGGGTAACAGTCTCTATTCTGCTCTGTGTCAGTGTGTATCATGGTCTCTGAGGATGGGGAACAGTCTCTATTCTGCTCTGTGTCAGTGTGTATCATGGGCTTTGAGGACAGGTGTCAATCCATACCTGCCAAGTGACCCTATGTAGGGGGAACAGTCTCTATTCTGCTCTGTGTCAGTGTGTATCAGGGGCTTTGAGGACAGGTGTCAATCCATACCTGCCAAGTGACGCTATGTAGGGGGAACAGTCTCTATTCTGCTCTGTGTCAGTGTGTATCAGTGGCTTTGAGGACAGGTGTCAATCCATACACCAAGTGACCCTATGTAGGGGGAACAGTCTCTATTCTGCTCTGTGTCAGTGTGTATCATGGTCTCTGAGGACGGGGAACAGTCTCTATTCTGCTCTGTGTCAGTGTGTATCAGGGGCTTTGAGGGCAGGTGTCAATCCATACCTGCCAAGTGACCCTATGTAGGGGGAACAGTCTCTATTCTGCTCTGTGTCAGTGTGTATCAGGGGCTTTGAGGACAGGTGTCAATCCATACCTGCCAAGTGACCCTATGTAGGGGGAACAGTCTCTATTCTACTCTGTGTCCGTGTGTATCATGGTCTCTGAGGACGGGGAACAGTCTCTATTCCGCTCTGTGTCAGTGTGTATCAGGGGCTTTGAGGACAGGTGTCAATCCATACCTGCCAAGTTACCCTATGTAGGGGGAACAGTCTCTATTCTGCTCTGTGTCAGTGTGTTTCAGGGATCCTTAGGATAGGTGTCAATCCATACCTGCCAAGTGACCCTATGTAGGGGGAACAGTCTCTATTCTGCTCTGTGTCAGTGTGTATCATGGTCTCTGAAGACGGGGAACAGTCTCTATTCTGCTCTGTGTCAGTGTGTATCAGGGGCTTTGAGGACGGGGAACAGTATCTATTCTGCTCTGTGTCAGTGTGTATCATGGTCTCTGAGGACGGGGAACAGTCTCTATTCCGCTCTGTGTCAGTGTGTATCAGGGGCTTTGAGGACAGGTGTCAATCCGTACCTGCCAAGTGACCCTATGTAAGGGGAACAGTCCCTATTCTGCTCTGTGTCAGTGTGTATCAGGGGCTTTGAGGACAGGTGTCAATACATACCTGCCAAGTGACCCTATGTAGGGGGAACAGTCTCTATTCTGCTCTGTGTCAGTGTGTATCAGGGGCTTTGAGGACAGGTGTCAATAAATGCCTGCCAAGTGACCCTATGTAGGGGGAACAGTCTCTATTCTGCTCTGTGTCAGTGTGTATCAGGGGCTTTGAGGACAGGTGTCAATCCATACCTGCCAAGTGACCCTATGTAGGGGTAACAGTCTCTATTCTGCTCTGTGTCAGTGTGTATCATGGTCTCTGAGGATGGGAACATTCTCTATTCTGCTCTGTGTCAGTGTGTATCAGGGGCTTTGAGGACAGGTGTCAATCCATACCTGACAAGTGACCCTATGTAGGGGGAACAGTCTCTATTCTGCTATGTGTCAATGTGTATCAGGGGCTTTGAGGACAGGTGTCAATCCATACCTGCCAAGTGACACTATGTAGGGGTAACAGTCTCTATTCTGCTTTGTGTCAGTGTGTATCATGGTCTCTGAGGACGGGGAACAGTCTCTATTCTGCTCTGTGTCAGAGTGTATCAGGGGCTTTGAGGACAGGTGTCAATCCATACCTGACAAGTGACCCTATGTAGGGGGAACAGTCTCTATTCTGCTCTGTGTCAATGTGTATCAGGGGCTTTGAGGACAGGTGTCAATCCATACCTGCCAAGTGACACTATGTAGGGGTAACAGTCTCTATTCTGCTCTGTGTCAGTGTGTATCATGGTCTCTGAGGACGGGGAACAGTCTCTATTCTGCTCTGTGTCAGAGTGTATCAGGGGCTTTGAGGACAGGTGTCAATACATACCTGCCAAGTGACGCTATGTAGGGGGAACAGTCTCTATTCTGCTCTGTGTCAGTGTGTATCAGTGGCTTTGAGGACAGGTGTCAATCCATACACCAAGTGACCCTATGTAGGGGGAACAGTCTCTATTCTGCTCTGTGTCAGTGTGTATCATGGTCTCTGAGGACGGGGAACAGTCTCTATTCTTCTTTGTGTCATTGTGTATCAGGGGCTTTGCGGGCAGATGTTTCATTCCATACCTGCCAAGTGACCCTATGTAGGGGGAACAGTCTCTATTCTGCTCTGTGTCAGTGTGTATCAGGGGCTTTGAGGACAGGTGTCAATCCATACCTGCCAAGTGACCCTATGTAGGGGGAACAGTCTCTATTCTACTCTGTGTCCGTGTGTATCATGGTCTCTGAGGACGGGGAACAGTCTCTATTCCGCTCTGTGTCAGTGTGTATCAGGGGCTTTGAGGACGGGGAACAGTATCTATTCTGCTCTGTGTCAGTGTGTATCATGGTCTCTGAGGACGGGGAACAGTCTCTATTCCGCTCTGTGTCAGTGTGTATCAGGGGCTTTGAGGACAGGTGTCAATCCGTACCTGCCAAGTGACCCTATGTAAGGGGAACAGTCCCTATTCTGCTCTGTGTCAGTGTGTATCAGGGGCTTTGAGGACAGGTGTCAATACATACCTGCCAAGTGAGCCTATGTAGGGGGAACAGTCTCTATTCTGCTCTGTGTCAGTGTGTATCAGGGGCTTTGAGGACAGGTGTCAATCCATACCTGCCAAGTGACCCTATGTAGGGGTAACAGTCTCTATTCTGCTCTGTGTCAGTGTGTATCATGGTCTCTGAGGATGGGAACAGTCTCTATTCTGCTCTGTGTCAGTGTGTATCAGGGGCTTTGAGGACAGGTGTCAATCCATACCTGACAAGTGACCCTATGTAGGGGGAACAGTCTCTATTCTGCTCTGTGTCAATGTGTATCAGGGGCTTTGAGGACAGGTGTCAATCCATACCTGCCAAGTGACCCTATGTAGGGGGAACAGTCTCTATTCTGCTCTGTGTCAGTGTGTATCAGGGGCTTTGAGGACAGGTGTCAATCCATACCTGCCAATTGACCCTATGTAGGGGGAACAGTCTCTATTCTGCTCTGTGTCAGTGTGTATCATGGTCTCTGAGGACGGGGAACAGTCTCTATTCCGCTCTGTGTCAGTGTGTATCAGGGGCTTTGAGGACAGGTGTCAATCCATACCTGCCAAGTTACCCTATGTAGGGGGAACAGTCTCTATTCTGCTCTGTGTCAGTGTGTTTCAGGGATCCTTAGGATATGTGTCAATCCATACCTGCCAAGTGACCCTATGTAGGGGGAACAGTCTCTATTCTGCTCTGTGTCAGTGAGTATCAGGGGCTTTGAGGACAGGTGTCAATCCATACCTGCCAAGTGACCCTATGTAGGGGGAACAGTCTCTATTCTGCTCTGTGTCAGTGTGTATCAGGGGCTTTGAGGACAGGTGTCAATCCATACCTGCCAAGTGACCCTATGTAGGGGTAACAGTCTCTATTCTGCTCTGTGTCAGTGTGTATCATGGTCTCTGAGGACGGGGAACAGTCTCTATTCTGCTCTGTGTCAGTGTGTATCAGGGGCTTTGAGGACAGGTGTCAATCCATACCTGCCAAGTGACCCTATGTAGGGGGAACAGTCTCTATTCTGCTCTGTGTCAGTGTGTATCAGGGGCTTTGAGGACAGGTGTCAATCAATACCTGCCAAGTGACCCTATGTAGGGGGAACAGTCTCTATTCTGCTCTGTGTCAGTGTGTATCAGGGGCTTTGAGGACAGGTGTCAATACATACCTGCCAAGTGCCCCTATGTAGGGGGAACATTCTCTATTCTGCTCTGTGTCAGTGTGTATCAGGGGCTTTGAGGACAGGTGTCAATCCATACCTGCCAAGTGACCCTATGTAGGGGGAACAGTCTCTATTCTGCTCTGTGTCAGTGTGTATCATGGTCTCTGAGGACGGGGAACAGTCTCTATTCCGCTCTGTGTCAGTGTGTATCAGGGGCTTTGAGGACAGGTGTCAATCCATACCTGCCAAGTTACCCTATGTAGGGGGAACAGTCTCTATTCTGCTCTGTGTCAGTGTGTTTCAGGGATCCTTAGGATAGGTGTCAATCCATACCTGCCAAGTGACCCTATGTAGGGGGAACAGTCTCTATTCTGCTCTGTGTCAGTGTGTATCATGGTCTCTGAGGACGGGGAACAGTCTCTATTCTGCTCTGTGTCAGTGTGTATCAGGGGCTTTGAGAACGGGGAACAGTATCTATTCTGCTCTGTGTCAGTGTGTATCATGGTCTCTGAGGACGGGGAACAGTCTCTATTCCGCTCTGTGTCAGTGTGTATCAGGGGCTTTGAGGACAGGTGTCAATACATACCTGCCAAGTGACCCTATGTAGGGGGAACAGTCTCTATTCTGCTCTGTGTCAGTGTGTATCAGGGGCTTTGAGGACAGGTGTCAATTATTACCTGCCAAGTGACCCTATGTAGGGGGAACAGTCTCTATTCTGCTCTGTGTCAGTGTGTATCAGGGGCTTTGAGGACAGGTGTTAATCCATACCTGCCAAGTGACCCTATGTAGGGGTAACAGTCTCTATTCTGCTCTGTGTCAGTGTGTATCATGGTCTCTGAGGATGGGAACATTCTCTATTCTGCTCTGTGTCAGTGTGTATCAGGGGCTTTGAGGACAGGTGTCAATCCATACCTGACAAGTGACCCTATGTAGGGGGAACAGTCTCTATTCTGCTCTGTGTCAATGTGTATCAGGGGCTTTGAGGACAGGTGTCAATCCATACCTGCCAAGTGACACTATGTAGGGGTAACAGTCTCTATTCTGCTCTGTGTCAGTGTGTATCATGGTCTCTGAGGACGGGGAACAGTCTCTATTCTGCTCTGTGTCAGAGTGTATCAGGGGCTTTGAGGACAGGTGTCAATCCATACCTGACAAGTGACCCTATGTAGGGGGAACAGTCTCTATTCTGCTCTGTGTCAATGTGTATCAGGGGCTTTGAGGACAGGTGTCAATCCATACCTGCCAAGTGACACTATGTAGGGGTAACAGTCTCTATTCTGCTCTGTGTCAGTGTGTATCATGGTCTCTGAAGACGGGGAACAGTCTCTATTCTGCTCTGTGTCAGTGTGTATCAGGGGCTTTGAGGACGGGGAACAGTATCTATTCTGCTCTGTGTCAGTGTGTATCATGGTCTCTGAGGACGGGGAACAGTCTCTATTCCGCTCTGTGTCAGTGTGTATCAGGGGCTTTGAGGACAGGTGTCAATCCGTACCTGCCAAGTGACCCTATGTAAGGGGAACAGTCCCTATTCTGCTCTGTGTCAGTGTGTATCAGGGGCTTTGAGGACAGGTGTCAATACATACCTGCCAAGTGACCCTATGTAGGGGGAACAGTCTCTATTCTGCTCTGTGTCAGTGTGTATCAGGGGCTTTGAGGACAGGTGTCAATAAATGCCTGCCAAGTGACCCTATGTAGGGGGAACAGTCTCTATTCTGCTCTGTGTCAGTGTGTATCAGGGGCTTTGAGGACAGGTGTCAATCCATACCTGCCAAGTGACCCTATGTAGGGGTAACAGTCTCTATTCTGCTCTGTGTCAGTGTGTATCATGGTCTCTGAGGATGGGAACATTCTCTATTCTGCTCTGTGTCAGTGTGTATCAGGGGCTTTGAGGACAGGTGTCAATCCATACCTGACAAGTGACCCTATGTAGGGGGAACAGTCTCTATTCTGCTCTGTGTCAATGTGTATCAGGGGCTTTGAGGACAGGTGTCAATCCATACCTGCCAAGTGACACTATGTAGGGGTAACAGTCTCTATTCTGCTCTGTGTCAGTGTGTATCATGGTCTCTGAGGACGGGGAACAGTCTCTATTCTGCTATGTGTCAGAGTGTATCAGGGGCTTTGAGGACAGGTGTCAATCCATACCTGACAAGTGACCCTATGTAGGGGGAACAGTCTCTATTCTGCTCTGTGTCAATGTGTATCAGGGGCTTTGAGGACAGGTGTCAATCCATACCTGCCAAGTGACACTATGTAGGGGTAACAGTCTCTATTCTGCTCTGTGTCAGTGTGTATCATGGTCTCTGAGGACGGGGAACAGTCTCTATTCTGCTCTGTGTCAGAGTGTATCAGGGGCTTTGAGGACAGGTGTCAATACATACCTGCCAAGTGACGCTATGTAGGGGGAACAGTCTCTATTCTGCTCTGTGTCAGTGTGTATCAGTGGCTTTGAGGACAGGTGTCAATCCATACACCAAGTGACCCTATGTAGGGGGAACAGTCTCTATTCTGCTCTGTGTCAGTGTGTATCATGGTCTCTGAGGACGGGGAACAGTCTCTATTCTTCTTTGTGTCATTGTGTATCAGGGGCTTTGCGGGCAGATGTTTCATTCCATACCTGCCAAGTGACCCTATGTAGGGGGAACAGTCTCTATTCTGCTCTGTGTCAGTGTGTATCAGGGGCTTTGAGGACAGGTGTCAATCCATACCTGCCAAGTGACCCTATGTAGGGGGAACAGTCTCTATTCTACTCTGTGTCCGTGTGTATCATGGTCTCTGAGGACGGGGAACAGTCTCTATTCCGCTCTGTGTCAGTGTGTATCAGGGGCTTTGAGGACGGGGAACAGTATCTATTCTGCTCTGTGTCAGTGTGTATCATGGTCTCTGAGGACGGGGAACAGTCTCTATTCCGCTCTGTGTCAGTGTGTATCAGGGGCTTTGAGGACAGGTGTCAATCCGTACCTGCCAAGTGACCCTATGTAAGGGGAACAGTCCCTATTCTGCTCTGTGTCAGTGTGTATCAGGGGCTTTGAGGACAGGTGTCAATACATACCTGCCAAGTGACCCTATGTAGGGGGAACAGTCTCTATTCTGCTCTGTGTCAGTGTGTATCAGGGGCTTTGAGGACAGGTGTCAATCCATACCTGCCAAGTGACCCTATGTAGGGGTAACAGTCTCTATTCTGCTCTGTGTCAGTGTGTATCATGGTCTCTGAGGATGGGAACAGTCTCTATTCTGCTCTGTGTCAGTGTGTATCAGGGGCTTTGAGGACAGGTGTCAATCCATACCTGACAAGTGACCCTATGTAGGGGGAACAGTCTCTATTCTGCTCTGTGTCAATGTGTATCAGGGGCTTTGAGGACAGGTGTCAATCCATACCTGCCAAGTGACCCTATGTAGGGGGAACAGTCTCTATTCTGCTCTGTGTCAGTGTGTATCAGGGGCTTTGAGGACAGGTGTCAATCCATACCTGCCAAGTGACCCTATGTAGGGGGAACAGTCTCTATTCTGCTCTGTGTCAGTGTGTATCATGGTCTCTGAGGACGGGGAACAGTCTCTATTCCGCTCTGTGTCAGTGTGTATCAGGGGCTTTGAGGACAGGTGTCAATCCATACCTGCCAAGTTACCCTATGTAGGGGGAACAGTCTCTATTCTGCTCTGTGTCAGTGTGTTTCAGGGATCCTTAGGATAGGTGTCAATCCATACCTGCCAAGTGACCCTATGTAGGGGGAACAGTCTCTATTCTGCTCTGTGTCAGTGAGTATCAGGGGCTTTGAGGACAGGTGTCAATCCATACCTGCCAAGTGACCCTATGTAGGGGGAACAGTCTCTATTCTGCTCTGTGTCAGTGTGTATCAGGGGCTTTGAGGACAGGTGTCAATCCATACCTGCCAAGTGACCCTATGTAGGGGTAACAGTCTCTATTCTGCTCTGTGTCAGTGTGTATCATGGTCTCTGAGGACGGGGAACAGTCTCTATTCTGCTCTGTGTCAGTGTGTATCAGGGGCTTTGAGGACAGGTGTCAATCCATACCTGCCAAGTGACCCTATGTAGGGGGAACAGTCTCTATTCTGCTCTGTGTCAGTGTGTATCAGGGGCTTTGAGGACAGGTGTCAATCCATACCTGCCAAGTGACCCTATGTAGGGGGAACAGTCTCTATTCTGCTCTGTGTCAGTGTGTATCAGGGGCTTTGAGGACAGGTGTCAATACATACCTGCCAAGTGCCCCTATGTAGGGGGAACATTCTCTATTCTGCTCTGTGTCAGTGTGTATCAGGGGCTTTGAGGACAGGTGTCAATCCATACCTGCCAAGTGACCCTATGTAGGGGGAACAGTCTCTATTCTGCTCTGTGTCAGTGTGTATCATGGTCTCTGAGGACGGGGAACAGTCTCTATTCCGCTCTGTGTCAGTGTGTATCAGGGGCTTTGAGGACAGGTGTCAATCCATACCTGCCAAGTTACCCTATGTAGGGGGAACAGTCTCTATTCTGCTCTGTGTCAGTGTGTTTCAGGGATCCTTAGGATAGGTGTCAATCCATACCTGCCAAGTGACCCTATGTAGGGGGAACAGTCTCTATTCTGCTCTGTGTCAGTGTGTATCATGGTCTCTGAGGACGGGGAACAGTCTCTATTCTGCTCTGTGTCAGTGTGTATCAGGGGCTTTGAGAACGGGGAACAGTATCTATTCTGCTCTGTGTCAGTGTGTATCATGGTCTCTGAGGACGGGGAACAGTCTCTATTCCGCTCTGTGTCAGTGTGTATCAGGGGCTTTGAGGACAGGTGTCAATACATACCTGCCAAGTGACCCTATGTAGGGGGAACAGTCTCTATTCTGCTCTGTGTCAGTGTGTATCAGGGGCTTTGAGGACAGGTGTCAATTATTACCTGCCAAGTGACCCTATGTAGGGGGAACAGTCTCTATTCTGCTCTGTGTCAGTGTGTATCAGGGGCTTTGAGGACAGGTGTCAATCCATACCTGCCAAGTGACCCTATGTAGGGGTAACAGTCTCTATTCTGCTCTGTGTCAGTGTGTATCAGGGGCTTTGAGGACAGGTGTCAATCCATACCTGCCAAGTGACCCTATGTAGGGGGAACAGTCTCTATTCTGCTCTGTGTCAGTGTGTATCAGGGGCTTTGAGGACAGGTGTCAATCCATACCTGCCAAGTGACCCTATGTAGGGGGAACAGTCTCTATTCTGCTCTGTGTCAGTGTGTATCAGGGGCTTTGAGGACAGGTGTCAATCCATACCTGCCAAGTGACCCTATGTAGGGGGGACAGTCTCTATTCTGCTCTGTGTCAGTGTGTATCAGGGGCTTTGAGGACAGGTGTCAATCCATACCTGCCAAGTGACCCTATGTAGGGGGAACAGTCTCTATTCTGCTCTGTGTCAGTGTGTATCAGGGGCTTTGAGGACAGGTGTCAATAAATACCTGCCAAGTGACCCTATGTAGGAGGAACAGTCTCTATTCTGCTCTGTGTCAGTGTGTATCAGGGGCTTTGAGGACAGGTGTCAATACATACCTGCCAAGTGACCCTATGTAGGGGGAACAGTCTCTATTCCTCTCTGTGTCAGTGTGTATCAGGGGCTTTGAGGACAGGTGTCAATCCATACCTGCCAAGTGACCCTATGTAGGGGGAACAGTCTTTATTCTGCTCTGTGTCAGTGTGTATCATGGTCTCTGAGGACGGGGAACAGTCTCTATTCCGCTCTGTGTCAGTGTGGATCAGTAGCTTTGAGGACAGGTGTCAATCCATACCTGCCAAGTGACCCTATGTAGGGGGAACAGTCTCTATTCTGCTCTGTGTCAATGTGTATCAGGGGCTTTGAGGACAGGTGTCAATCCATACCTGCCAAGTGACCCTATGTAGGGGGAACAGTCTCTATTCTGCTCTGTGTCAGTGTGTATCAGTGGCTTTGAGGACAGGTGTCAATCCATACCTGCCAAGTGACCCTATGTAGGGGGAACAGTCTCTATACTGTTCTGTGTTAGTGTGTATCATGGTCTCTGAGGACGGGGAACAGTCTCTTTTCTGCTCTGTGTCAGTGTGTATCAGGGGCTTTGAGGACAGGTGTCAATCCATACCTGCCAAGTGACCCTATGTAGGGGGAACAGTCTCTATTCTGCTCTGTGTCAGTGTGTATCAGGGGCTTTGAGGACAGGTGTCAATCCATACCTGCCAAGTGACCCTATGTAGGGGAAACAGTCTCTATTCTGCTCTGTGTCAGTGTGTATCCGGGGCTTTGAGGACAGGTGTCAATACATACCTGCCAAGTGACCCTATGTAGGGGGAACAGTCTCTATTCTGCTCTGTGTCAGTGTGTATCAGGGGCTTTGAGGACGGGGAACAGTCTCTATTCCGCTCTGTGTCAGTGTGTATCAGGGGCTTTGAGGACAGGTGTCAATCCATACCTGCCAAGTGACCCTATGTAGGGGGAACAGTCTCTATTCTGCTCTGTGTCAGTGTGTATCAGGGGCTTTGAGGACAGGTGTCAATCCATACCTGCCAAGTGACCCTATGTAGGGGGAACAGTCTCTATTCTGCTCTGTGTCAGTGTGTATCAGGGGCTTTGAGGACAGGTGTCAATCCATACCTGCCAAGTGACCCTATGTAGGGGAAACAGTCTCTATTCTGCTCTGTGTCAGTGTGTATCAGGGGCTTTGAGGACAGGTGTCAATACATACCTGCCAAGTGACCCTATGTAGGGGGAACAGTCTCTATTCTGCTCTGTGTCAGTGTGTATCATGGTCTCTGAGGACGGGGAACAGTCTCTATTCCGCTCTGTGTCAGTGTGTATCAGGGGCTTTGAGGACAGGTGTCAATCCATACCTGCCAAGTGACCCTATGTAAGGGGAACAGTCCCTATTCTGCTCTGTGTCAGTGTGTATCAGGGTCTCTGAGGACAGGTGTCAATCCATATGTCAAGGTGTCAATATGTCATATGTCAGGTGTCAATCCATATCCATTGTGATTTATTAGGTGATTGTTAGGTGATTTCTGCCCTTTAAGGATTAAAACCAGACTCTGCATCAACTGTGTAATTTTCCATGGGAGTTTTGCCATGGATCCCCCTCCGGCATGCCACAGTCAAGGTGTTAGTCCCCTTAAAACAACTTTTCCATCACTTTTGTGGCCAGAAACAGTCCCTGTGGGTTTTAAAATTCGCCTGCCCATTGAAGTCAATGGCGGTTCGCCCGGTTCGCCGGTTTGCGAACGTTTGCGGAAGTTCCCGTTCTCCGTTCGAGAACCGAAAATTTCGTGTTCACGACATCACTATCCCCCAAGCTTCCACAGTAGGGGCTATGATAACATTCATGGGGGAGGATATAATTAGGTGCTTCCTCCTTTATTATTACTATTAGGATCCCCACCCATTACCAATGGCTGTCCAGTTGCTAGTTTTAAATGTTTAGGAGATATGTCTCCAGGTAGGGGGGAGCATAAGGAGGTCCAAACCTCCATTCTAGTAATTACAGGGTCTAATTGATTCCATAGACCATTTTTTTTATTTATTTTTGAAAACTTTTTTTAAGTGGCGGCTGGCTTGCAGTCTTTGACAACCAGTCTTTTTAACCATTTGTCTGCAAGCAGTTAGAGCTGCCAGTCAGCAAATATTTTGAATTTTATTTCAAATCCAGGCCTGGATTTGAAGCCTTTGGTCCAGATTTCAGCTGTCAGACTTAAATTGCAAAATTCCGTCATTGGTAAATTGCACGGACAATGTCCGTATTTTAAACTCCGAATGATCCCATATACAGTCAGATAGTTTTGCCCAATTTGATACGAATGCACTTTAGTGAACTACCCACATGTTCATTTTTTTTTCTATATGTAATTGAGAAGTTGGCTAAGAATTAAAGGAGCACTTATACATGCTTTCCTATGGGGTAAGTACTAATGCAAGCATCAGCCGGCGTGGGGAGAGGAGGCAGAGCCCGAATCAGCACAGAGGAACATCGGCCCTGGACTCAGGTAAGTGACAGAGAAGGGGTTTTAACGTCACGGGGCACGTCGGAGTGGGGCACTTTGGGAGCTATCGTGCCAGGAAAACAACTTTGTTTTCTTGACACTATAGTTTCCCTTTATGAAAGCTGTACTACATTAAAGCCAATAATTCTTTGTTCTACATTTTTAGGTCTTACAGAAACACTCTAAGCACTAAAACAACTTTAACTTAATGAAGTGGTCTTGGTATATAGACCATGACCCTGCAGTCTCACTGCTCACCAGACTGTATAGCGTGATTTGTTTACATCAGAGAATCTAATTTCCTGCTCTGTTAAGTTAACTTTAATTATAATCAGGAGGCTGATGCGGGCTCTAGCAGGTAATTAACAAAACAGAAACATCTACTTACATGTGATCATCCATGAGGCAGTTGCAGGCTCTAGCATGCTATTGCAGAGCACGGGATAAAACATTCTAAATGAAACACTCTGTACAATATGGGAACCAAAAAATAAAAATAGCATATTTTTCTGGAAGTGTGTAGGGAGACTGTGCGAGTTTCAGCTAGTAGTGGTATGTCTTGGGCTGCATAAAAAAAGTGAATGAACTTCTAAATTTTAGACAATTGAGCAGTGCGACCGAAGGTGCATGATCTATACCCAAAGACCACCTCATTAAAATTAAGTTGTTTTGATGCTTAGAAGGTACATTTGAATTTTACAATTAGTATAGTTTTATATTGAATTCAATAGTGAGTGAATATTGTTTGGGGCTTTTTTTTACTTTCAGAAATAAAGTGCACCCTTCCAAGATTCCAAGAAAGTAATCTGGTCAAGAAACCCAACCAGCTTGTTTTCAAAGTTAATGAGGAAGTATCATTGTCCTGTCACAAAAACTTATTTTTAAATGGAGCAAATCGTATCCGTTGTACTTCTGATGGCTGGGTTCCAACTTTACCAGTTTGTCAAAGTGAGTAATTGTTCCTTTTCTTGTTCATGGAATGATTGGATGCAGTAAGAGTTTGAGCAGCTGACAAGTGTTTTCATTCTCCTGCTGTATTTGGCAACAGATCTCAAGGGATACAAATATAGCTGACTGAACTAGCCACTTAAACGTTTAAAACATACCATAAATAATCATCTACAAGTTGCTGCCCAAGGCACAGCAACATTTTAACATCACACATCATGTATTAAAAGTTATTCATACTACATGGCACATCCTACTTGGCTTCAATATCCTCAACCTGATCCTAGATCTTTGTCAATTTCTTACCTGGTACTGCCTCTTATCTGGTACTGCCGGTGACAAGTCTCTGCTATGGCTGGCTGCAATATGTACCTGGCTTCTGCAGAGCTGCAGTTCTGGATCCTATCCTCCAGTTATTCAATGACTGAGAGTGTCTGCAAACCGATCTCAGCCAAATGCCTGCTATTCTGTGCATAAAAATACACATATTTGAAATTAGTTATATTAGATGGTGCCCCATCTCCGGCATCAGAGGGGGTTAATCTTCCTATGTGCAGCATTTCATAGTGTCTCCAGACTCCAGATAAACTATATGGACAACAGTATTACACTATATGGACACCTGATCATTACATCAACTGGGACTTTTTTGCCATTGCATTCTAAATACACAGACCTTTATATGTAGTTGGTCCCCTCCTTTTGGGAAGGCTTCCACAGGGATTTGTACTGTTTCTTTGGGAATTTTTTCCCATTCATCCTGTAGAGCATTTGTGAGGTCAGGCACTGATGCTGAATAAAAAGACATGGCTCGTAAGCTCCATACAAGTTCATCCCAAAGGTCTCCGAATGGAATGAGGTCAGGGCTCTGTGCGAGCCAGTCAAGTTCTTCCCTACCAAACTTATCCAACCATGTCTTTATGGAACTTGCTTTGTGCAATGGGTCACAGTCATGCTGCAATAGAATTGCCCAAAATGTATTACAATTTCCCTTCACTGGAAACAAGGGGCCTAGCCCAACCCCTAAAAAGCAGCCCAACCCCTAAAAAGCAGCCCAACACCATTATTTCTCATCCACCAAACTTTACAGTTGGCACACATACATACAGCTGCTCAGCCATGAAAACCCATCCCATTAAGCTCCCGATGCACAGTTTTTGTGCTGACAGTAATTCCAGTGGAAGTTTGGTACTCTTCAGCTATGGAATCAGCAGAGGGTTGGTGACTTTTACACATTAGGGGTATGCGAGCTGTGCGGCCACACAGGGCGCCATGGAGCAGGGGGCGCCCTGCGGCCGACACAGCTCACACATGGCCGGCCTGAATTTTATAAATAAATTGCGGGGGAGGAGGGGGGAGCTTACCGTATGGCGGGGGCGGAGCTAAAAGCACCGGATAACTCCTGCAGGGGAAGCAGGAAGGAGTCCCTGCTTCCCCACCAAACAGTCTCCAGGAGCTGCACTGCCTCCACAGGTAACTGTGTGATTGTCAGTGAAAGTGTGACTGTCTGCCTGTGTGTGTATGACTGCCTGTGTGTGTGCGTGTGTCTGTCTGCCTGTGTGTGTGTGTGTATGTGTGTATGACTGCTTGTGTGTGTGTGTGTCTGTGTGACTGCCTGTGTGTGCCTGTGTCTGTGTGACTGTCTGCCTGTGCGTGCCTGTGTGTATGATTGCCTGTGTGTGTGTGACTGTGTGTATGGCTGACTGTGTGTGTATGACTGTCTGCCTGTGTGTGTGTGTGTGTCTGTGTGTATGACTGTCTGCCTGTGTGTGTCTGTGTGTGTGACTGCCTCTGTGTGTGTGTGTGTGTGTGTGTGTGTGTGTGTGTATGACTGTCTGCCTGTGTGTGTGCATAACTGCCTGTGTGTGTGTGTCTGTGTGTATAACTGTCTGCCTTTGTGTGTGCATGACTGCTTGTGTGTGCATGACTGCCTGTGTGTGTGCATGACTGCCTGTGTATGTGCATGACTGCCTGTGTGTCTGTGTGTATGTATGACTGTCTGCCTGTGTGTGTTTTTTTGGCTGTCTGCCTGTGTGTGTGACTGCCTGCCTGTGTGTGTGTGTGTGTGGATGTCTCCCTGTGTGTGTATGGCCGTCTGACTCTGTGTGTGTGTGTGTGTGTGTGTGTGTGTGTGTGGCTGTCTGCATGTAAGTCTGTGTGTGTGTGTGTGTGTGTGGCTGTCTGTGTGTGTGTGGCTGTCTGCATGTAAGTGTGTGTGTAAAACTGTATGTGTGGCTGCCTGTGTATGTGTGTGGCTGTCTGCCTGTAATTGTGTGTAAGTGTGTTTATCTACCTGTAACTGTGTATGTGTGTTACTGCCTGTACCTGTGTGTTTCTGTCTGATCCTGTGTATGTGACTATCTGCCTGCGACTGTGTGCATGTGGTGGATTTGACAGTGTATATGTATAACTGTGTGCATCTGACTGTGTGCACATAACTCTGCAAAAATATACACCTGCATTCACACACAGGCTTAAATGCATGTTTTTATCTGAATTAAATAACCATCACACACAGCCAATAAACTAAGCACAAATATCACATACAACCAATACACACATATCACACACTGTTAATACATCCATTACAAATATCACACACAGCCAGGGCTGCCATCAGAAATTTTGGGGCCCCTGACAAAGCACAAGGTCTGCCCCCCCCCCCCCCTCCCTCCCGGGCCCGCCCACTCCCTACCTAGTCCGTTGACAATGATGCAGGACTGAATGTGGTGTGTATGGTGGAAGTAAATTAGAATGTGTGTAATGGATGTAGTGTTTGTGTGTATTAGATACTGTTTGTGCAGTGAATGCAGAGTGTGTGTTTGTGTAGCGGATGCAGTGTGTATAGTGAACATAGAGTGTGTTTGAGTAGTGGATGTAGTGTGTGTTTGTGTAGTGGATGTATTGTTTGTATGTACTATATGAAATGTGTTTAGTGGATGTAGTGTGTGTATTAGACGCAGTGTCTGTGTATAGTGAATGCAGAGTGTTTCAATTTATGGTGGATGTAGTGTGTGTATTAGACGCAGTGTCTGTGTATAGTGAATGCAGAGTGTTTCAATTTATGGTGGATGTAGTGTGTGTACTGTGAATACAGGATGTTTGTGTAGTGGATGCTGTGTGTACAGTTAATGCAGAGTGTATGTTAGTGTAGTGAATGCAGAGTGTGTGTCAGTATAGTGAATCCAGAGTGTGTGCATAGTTTAGTGAATGCAGAGTGTGTGTTAGTGTGTAATAAATGCAGAGTGTGTGTTAGTGTGTAATAAATGCAGAGTGTGTGTTAGGGTGTAATAAATGCAGAGTGTGTGTTAGGGTGTAGTGAATGCAGAGTGTGTCAGTGTAATGAATGTAGTGTGTGTAAATTTGTAGTGAATGCAGAGTGTGTGTTAATGTGTAGCGGATGCAGAGTGTGTGTTAATGTGTAGCGGATGCAGAGTGTGTGTTAGTGTAGTGAATGCAGAGTGTGTGTCAGTATAGTGGATGCAGTGAGTGTGTTAGTGTGTAGTGTATGCAGAGTGCATGTTGTATTAGTGAATGCAGTGTGTGTATTGTATTAGTGTATGCAGTGTGTGTGTGTTAGTGTATGCAGTGTGTGTGTGTTGTATTCGTGTATGCAGTGTGTGTTGTGTCAGTGTTTGCAGAGTGTGTGTTGTGTCAGTGTTGGCAGAGTGTGTGTTGTGTCAGTGTTGGCAGAGTGTGTGTTGTGTCAGTGTATGCAGAGTGTGTTGTGTCAGTGTATGCAGAGTGTGTTGTATTAGTGTATGCAGTGTGTGTTGTGTTAGTGTATGCAGAGTGTGTGTTGTGTCAGTGTATGCAGTGTGTGTGTTGTGTCAGTGTATGCAGTGTGTGTGTGCAGGGCCGTCTTTAATAACGACTGGACCCTGGGCAAGCGCTTGCTTGGGCCCCCTGGGCCCTGCCGCTGTCGCCCCTCACTCCCTGGTATGCAATCACGGCATCCATCCCAATGCAGTGGCGGCATTAAATAGAATGAATTTTATTGGGACACCCAATTGCAAGATTGGACTAAAGGTAGAACCCCATCTGTCGTGCAACTCCAACAATGCTTTGACAGGTGGGGCTCTACCAATTTCCCATGCTTGCAGGGTTGTATTTAGCACTGTTTTGTGTGTTTGAATGTAAGCATGTGTTTGTATGAAGTATGTTTGTGTTAATGTGTTTGTATGTGGTACTGCAGTTTGAATGCAAGTGTGCATTTATGTGTAGTGTTTGTTTTTGAATGTAGGAGTGTGTTTGTATGTAGTGTTGAAGTTTGAATGGAGGGGTGTATTTGTATATAAAGCTGCGGCTCAGATGCACAGGTACATACTCTGACACACAAGCAGATACACAGATACATACACTGACTACATACAGATAAGCAGGCACATACACTGACAGACATACTGACACACAGGTACATATATATTGACACACACAGACACATACACTGGTAGACGTACTGACAGACACACACAGGCTCATATACAGACATACTGACACACACACTGATCAACATACTGACACACATACACTGACAAATACTGATACCCACACACAGGCACATACACTGACCGAGATACTGACACACACACACACACACACTGACAGACACATTGACACCCATATACACTGAGAAATACTGACACACATCCAGGCACATATACTGACACACACAGACACATACAGAGACTGACACATGCATGCACTGACAGACATACTGACACACACAGACATACTGACACACACAAATATTTTGACACACAGATAGACCTACTGACACACACAGATATATTGACACACAGACACACAGACAAACAGACATACTGACACACAGACAAACAGACATATACAGACACACAGACAGATATATTGACACACAGACAAACAGACATACTGACACACAGACATACTGACACACATGTAAAATGTACATTTTTAAACCCACCCTCCAGTTTCCTACCTTTTGCTGGAGGGTGGATTCCCTGGGGTCCAGTGTGGTGCCTGAGGATGATGGGAGTGAGGATCCCCCATCCTCACTCCCTCCCAGCCGGCTGCCGGAAAGCAAGGGGCCCGGTCGTGGGGGGAAAGAGCGCCCGACCGGGCCCCTGCTGATACAAGCCCTCCGGGTGGCCCTAAGTGCATGGGCCACCCGGTCCTATCACAGCACCACAGTTTAATTACTGAGCTATGCAGATAAACCTATTTTTCACAAATGTTTGTAAATGAAGACTGCATGGCTAGGTGCTTGATTCTATACATCATTGGCAATGGGTCTGATTGAAATACCTCAATGCAATAATTAAGAGGTGTGTCCCGATACTTTTGTCCATATAGTGTATCATGACCATTTCAAATAACTTATTTGGTCATGGTGTGCGGAGAAACCCTTTAATTAACATTTTTAAAAGTACACCTTCAAAGCAAAATAAAGACTTTAGTACTTTCTTCCAACAATCCTAATTATAAATAATCATTAAATATCAAAAAGATGGGGCATATTAAGTCCAAACTTGATTTTAAGAACATGTGAAGCAAGTACCTGAAGAGGTGAAGGATGTGATCATCACGTAAATGTCACAAAAGAGAGAAATAAAAATAATGGAAAATAAATGGAAAAAGAAAAAAGAAAGAAAGAGAAACACCCACAATTGTGAAATGTATAAAATGAATTAGAACTATACAGACTTCTACAAAACACAGATTTTAAACATAATTATCATTTACTTGCTTTTTGCAATTGACAACTAAAAAACAAACTCGTTTTCCTGGCACTAGTGTCCTGAGGGTGCCTCTACCCTCAGGGTCCTACTCCCGCTGCGCTGAAGGGGGAGGTAGGGGTTAATCCCTTACCTTTTTTCCAGGTCTGGGCTCCCTCTCCTCCCTCTTCTGATGTCATCGGCTGAATGCGCATGCGCGGCAAGAGCCAGGCGCGCATTCAGCCAGTCCATAGGAAAACATTCTCAATGCTTTTCTATGGACACTGGCGTCTTCTCACTGTGAGAAGATTAACCCAAATGTAAACATAGCAGTTTCTCTGAAACTGCTATGTTTACAGCAGAAAGGTTTAATCCTAGATGGACCTGGCACCCAGACCACTTCATTGAACTGCCTATAGTGGTCCTTTAACCTCGGTGTGGGCCCCCACCTGAGGTAAAAAGTCCATTGCCGTGGCAGGGGATAAGACGGGTAAACAATGAGGTGAAACTTCAGATAAAATACTAGCTGTAGATGCTGAGCGCTCAGCCGTGGAAGATAACCCAACCACTAGCAGCTGATGGAAGTCACAGGAACAAAGGTGAAGTTTTGGCTTCTTCTTTAATCTACTTTTTTCAGTCCTAAAAAGGTCAAAAAACATAAGAAACACAACTATTAAAAATAAGTTTAAAAAAAAAAAAGAATCAAAATGAAAATGCTTCGAAAAGATTTACATAAAAACTATTACATCGACACAAATTATTTTGCCCATGGAAAGTTCTGAACTTACTGGCAATTTAAGACACGGAAGGTCTTTATAAAGGTCTTTGTACTCTGAGTCATAGTGTGCTGAATTGTTGTCAAATTATGCTAGCGCTGACAGTGGGCAAATTGACTGGACTTTTATATATGGGTCCAGCTGTTCCCAAACTCAAATTTTAACTTTCAGAACAAGCTGAAATCTGGATCTGATTCAGTCTCGCTCTGAACATGTTTTGCAAAAAACAAACGTTGTTAACCAAGTCTGGATTCTACAGTCTTCATTTCATCAGACTAGACAATCTTGCTTTGAGCAATCTGAGAGTCCTTTAGGTGCTTTTTTTTTGCAAATTCTAAGTGGACTCTAATGTGTCTTGCAGTGAGAACAAAGCTTCCATCTAGTCAGCCTGCCAGATTGGTGGAGTGCTCCAGAGATGGTTGTTCTTCCTCAAGTTGCTCTCATCTTCACAAGTTATCTCTGTAGCTCACCCAGAGTGACCTTTGGGTTCTTGATCACCTCTCTTACCAAGGCCTTTCTACCCCTACTGCTCAGGCAGCCAACTCTAGGAAGAGTATTGGTTGTTCCAAACTTATTCAATTTAAGAATTATGGAGGTTACTGTGCTATTGGGAACCTTCAATGCCGCTTATTTTTTGTAACTTCCCCATATCTTTATTTATATCTATTTCTATAACCCAGGAATCATGCACTCAGAACTTCAAATTAAGTCAAATGCCCCTGTGTTTTCTACAGCGTAGCATATACTCCAAAGTGCCATTTGATGTTTTGGTTCAATCCAGGGTCCTTTATCAACAATTATGTTTTCTTGTCGGATGTACCTAGTACGCCCATGGTCATTAAGGGGATATACAAAGATATAGATAGATATAAAAAAATATTTTTACAGTTTTTTTTTTTTGTTTTTTTTTATTAACTTTTTATAATAATATATACAGCTTATTGTAGTTTTTTTTTTTTTTGGTGAGTAATCATTTCCTGCAGGCATTTCAGAGAAATGACTCAGTGTCTCTACCCTCTGCATGGAGACGCTGAACTTTCCTCGTACAGATGCATTGATTCAGTGCATCTCTATGAAGAGGTGCTGATTGGCCAAGCAGACGTTTGGCCAATCCGCACCTCCTCATAGAGATGTATTTAATTCTGAAATCGTACATTCACACAGACTCTGAAATAAGGTAAGTTTTATTAAACTGTTAAAGGGGCTAGGGGGAAAAGCCACCTAAATTGTGGTTTCAGCACAATAGGGTTAGGAATACATGTCTGTGTTCCTGACACAATAGTGTTCTTTAAATTATAGCTGCAATCAGCAACCCTTTGCAACTATAAGTAGTGAAAATCTGTTTAATTAAAAGAGAGCTCGTTTTAGTAAGTTTTATCCCCAGGTATGTTAGAAAATCTTTGCGCCAATCGAACGAGTAAGTACCTGCTAATTGATTTATCTCCGTTTTAGGTACACCCAACGGTAACGCCTGTTTTTTTTTTAACATTATTTTTATAATAGGAGATCATACTAAATCTTTCCAACAGTTTAACTAAATACGGTAATGATTCTTTAGGTTTTGATACAAATAAAAGTGCATCAAGCTCTCTTTTAATTAAGCATAATCATATTCCTGTATTACATAAATTAAAGGATCAGTTAAAAAATTGGGGGACTTTGGGGACATCTTGGTTAGGGCGTGTACATACAATTAAAATGATGGCCTTACCCCATATATTGTATCTTTTTCGAACTATTCCTATGGCTGTGCCAAAAAATTTATTAAAAAAATTTCAACTTATGTTTAACTCATACATATGGAAAAAAAATGCCAAGGGTGGCAGCTAGGCTTACAGAGCTTCCATATCTACAAGGCGGATTGGGTATTCCTAACATTATTAAATATTATCAGGCATCTATGTTGTCCTATGCTTTGGCAGTACTTTTCCGTTTAAATTCACCAGTATGGTTAAAACTGGAACAAGCTTGCGCTAAACCCTATTTAATAGAAAAGCTTTTATGGGAGACCTTAATGAATGGGTCAATAGGCAAAAACATGCTTTCTACGACAAAATTAATGCTCTATCATTGGTCAAAATGGACTCCTAAATTGCTAAAAGGTGTAAAGCTATTAGTCTTAGCACCATTATATGTAATAAAGTACTTTATACAAGATTTAAATTTGAATACTTGGGAAACTAATGGCATTAGTAAAGTGCATATGTTATTTAATGAGGCAGGGCTCAAATCATATCCTAGTTTGCAGGCAGAGTTTGCCCTTCCGAATAAAGAGGTATTTTCGTATTTAAGGATCAATAATTTTTTGTTAGAAAATAAGCTGTTAAAATTAGATATGGCCTTAGTGACTTGGTTGGGTAAATTCTGTTTGAACCCTAATATGGAAAGTAAACCTCTTTCAATATGCTACAAAAGCCTTTTATATGTAAACGGGGAAGAAAAGTTGCCTTATATGATATTATGGGAACGAGACCTATCAAAAACCTTTGATCTATCCCATTGGTATCAAACTATAAAAATTACTAAACAAATATCTCACAGCCTTACATATTGGGAAGCTTATAGTAAAATATTAATGCGTTGGTACTTAGTTCCCGCAAAAGTGTCTCGAATGTATGAAGCTGCCTCTGACAGGTGCTGGAGGTGTCAAAGGGAGAAGGGAACTTTATTACATATTTTTTGGGGATGCTCTCGTCTTGTACAGTTTTGGAACGATGTTAAATTAGTAATTCAAATTTTAATGGATACAGTGATACCAAATTTCCCTGAGTTCTATCTTTTACATATATACCAAGAGTGGAGTCGAATAAAAAATAATGTAGTTATTATTCATATATTAATCGCTGCAAAAATAAGCATTGCTCAAAATTGGAAAAAAACAATCCCACCATATATTTTGGAAGTGCAGGAAAGAGTAGACAAGACGTATCAATATGAGAGAATAGTAAATAAAATAGAAGGAAGAGAAGGTGGCCATGAAAAAGCATGGCAAGATTGGTTAGCATATAGGTGTAAGGTATAAATAGAGGTTATAGCAAAAGGAGGAATAGCCTAAAACAGATATGAGGTTAAAGCATGTACATTATTGCATATTAATGAATAATTGATAGGGTATGACTGCAAAGCTGAAAGATTTAGGTAAAATAGTGTTAAAACTGTTAAAACAGGACAAATATGCTGAGCATTCCGCTTGTGAGTAAGAACTAATTGTCAATGTCAATTAATTTTACTTTGCATACTGGTATAAGTTGAATATAAGGATTATAAATTAAATCAAGGTAATAGCAAAGAAAAGTAAAATTGAATTTATTTTGTTTATGTATTTTTATTTTATTTAATTTTATGTTATTGTGTTTTGTTGTTTATGGCTTGTGTTGTTTTTTCTGTGTGTGTAAGAAATAAAAAATTAACAATGAAAAGAAAAAAAGAATCTGTTTAAGTTTTCTTTTTTATTATTGTTGTCAGAGTATATGTTACATAAATAATTGATATTTTTATACAAGCATCCAATTAAAATCAAATACATATATTTCAGATATCCTATACTAAGGTAACCTTCACTTTAATTAATTATTTCACTTTGAATTAAGTAAGAACCAAATGTTTTATTTTTCAGAGGATACTCCTAAACCACATGAAGTTGATGAACAGCCTGGAAAAGGTAATCACACTCCTACAAAATACCCACAGCTCTGCTGCATCTTTCTTTGGCTTATTTAACGTTGAATGTCTTTCTGCAACACCCTATAGGCCTATAAGACAGGGCAGTATGGTTTTGATATTTGGGAACAATCATTGCTGTGTAGTACAGCCTGACATACAACCCGGTCACAGCTGTCCAACCCACAGCACCTGATGGCCATTGCTTTATATCAGTGTCCAGCATTGCAGAACAGTCGTAGCCCAGCCCCTGCCTTCTTATTGGACTGAACAGAGTGAGAGAACACAGACAACTGAACAAACAAATTATCAGTCTATAGGTTCCCTCCAATAGATTGTTACGGGTGAATCTACAAGAAAGTAAAAAAGTGAGATTGGTACTCTGTTAATGTGTGAGAATATATCTAAATGTATCTGAGTGTTTGATAGTAACTCTGTTAGTGTATGCAAGTAAGATGATATAACACTGCCTGTAAGAATAAAATATATATATAATTCTTTATTCCATATGGAAATCCAAATGGTCCATAGTTTTTGGCCCAAAACACTTCCCTTCTGTGCTCCCAGATAAATTAAAGAATATGTTTGCTCTACCAATATTAAGTGAATATAGTTGCTGCAGGATTTTACGAAGTCATGACGGAAAGCCATGAGTTAATAACACGGAGGCTACTATTTCACTTTTCTCTTATTTTACTCTCCAATAGTAGCAAGGCACATGTGTAACATTATTAAAGCAAGGTCTAAAATATGACAGAAACAATAAGGGGTATGAACACAGTGGCAATGACCTAATTTCAGTTGTACTAATCATAACTCTGCTCAGGCTATAAAATACACAGCACGGATAGAATACTTTTCTTTGTGGAGACAAAACTTCATAATATAATGATAGACTCAAACTAGCTAAAGTATATCCAATGTTTAAATGATCAATTTGACATATATCCTTCTTCACAAACTACTCAGTAAATAGGTTAGTCTTGAATCCAACAAGTTACACTAGAACAAATAACAAATGGAGAGAAGTAGAATTATCAGAACAAATACTTAACTTGTAGGGTAACTTATCAGGAAAAGGCATTATAATTGTTCTAGGTATAAACCTTAAGGAACATAAGACATCATCAGGATTGTGAAATATCTTTAGGATAATCACATTTGATATAATGCTAACATCAGTGACTCATAGAATCATATTATAGTAGTTTAAAGCTTAACAATCACAGATTTAGATGCATAGCCTATCTGCTTAAAATGGAACTCTGTAAAAGTCGACCCTCTGATCCAGTCTGACAACTTCATTGTATATTCCAATCTGGCTTCAATATTGAGTGCATTCATTATCATGGCACCTTTAAATAAATGAATATATAGTATATCTGTTGATGTTAACTCCTGTAAATTTTAACAACGGTTTGCAGAAGGAAATTAAACGAACGCTATAGCATTAGGAATACAAAATTTGTATTCCTAATACTATAGTTGTCCCTCTGCCTATTTCTTTATAGCCCCAAATCTCCATAATTCAGTGATTGAAGGGTTAAAAATCCTTTTTACACTTGCCTGTTTCCAGTCTTTCGGTGCTGGATTGTTTTCCTCCTCCAGCGTAGTCACGCCAATGGGTAACCTAATGCGCACATGCATTGGAGCTTTCCCATAGGAAAGCTTTGAATCAATACTTCCCTATGAGGATTTTGAAGACACTGAACGTCCTCAAGCACAGCGTGACGACATCCAACGTTGTTTCATGTCGTTAAACACCATTAAAATCCAGGAAGTGCAACCTGTGGCTGTCTGGAAGACAGCCTCTAGAGGTTGTCTTAACCCTGCAATGTTTTACACTGCAATGGTGAAGGGGCACTTCAACCAGACCACGCCAATGAAATGCTACCCACTTTTACATATGAAAATGTGCTTTATTATCATAATTTAGCTAGTGGGGTAAAGTGGCATAATAGGTAAAGGTAGCATGTATTACATGTATGGGAAAAAGTAGGTTACTAGAATAGTTTACAGTGAAGGGTTAGTTTATTGGATGGCACAGTTGCGGGAGAGGAGACAGAGTGGGTTACCCAAGTATAAAAGATATTAAAATTTTAATTGATATGTTTTCCTAAAAAAGTGAGTTTTTAATTTTATTTTCATGGAACTGAGACTGGATGAGAGTCTAACAGAGCAGAGAAAGGAGTTCCATAGGAATGGTGAGTCCCTAGAGAAGTTTTGAAGGCAGGTGTCAGAGGTGCAAATACAAACAGAGAATAGATGCAGATCTTCGGCAGAGTGTAGGGGCCTGTACAGGACATACTTGTGTATCAGTTAGGATATCTAGGTAGAAACCACATTATGTTGAGATTTGTAAGCAAGCACCAGAATTTTAAATTGAGCCCTAAATCTTACAGATTGACAGTGTAAGGACTGACAGATTGGGGAGGCATGGGAGATGCAGGTTAACAGGAAGATGAGCCTCATACCACATTTTTTTATAGACTGTAATGGATCCAGCTGGGAACGTGTAAGGCCACTGAGAAGTTGATTGCAGTCAGGGCCGCCATCAGGGCATGACAACCATAACAGTTGTCATGGGCCCGTCCTGGGGGGCCGGACTGCTCTGGGAGTCCTGGGCCCCACATTCCATTTGTGCACATATAGATAGCGATTATCGTTATCTATATGTTCACCTCGGGCCCCGGCTACCTGTACAATGTAGACGCGGGCCAGCCAGCACCATCTTAACTTTCCAGCAGCTCCTGCCTGTAAGTCTTGCGAACTCCGCGGCTGGCAGAGTGTTGTCACCGGTTACCATGGCAACGCTCCACACGGCAAACAGGCCCAGGAGCGTTGCAGGCAGGAGGTGCTGGAAAGTTAAGATGGTGCTGGCTGGCCTGGTGGCCCCCGTCTACATGCTACAGCGGCTGGCTCCCTCCACCGGACCACCAGGGATACAATCTCCCCCCTCCCTAGCCAGGTAAAAAGCAGGGAGGGGGGAATAACATGTAAATACCACCAAAAAGGCTCCCCTCTCACCTCCCAATGCAGCCCCCTATTTTACACATTTACATACACTAAAACCACAACACAAACACACACTGCATTCACCATACACACACTAAAACCACAACACAAACACACTGCATTCACCATACACACACTAAAACCACAACACAAACATACACTGCATTCACCATACACACACTAAAACCACAACACAAACACACACTTTATCTAAAACACACAAAACTACATCCATTATACAAATGTGCAACCTGTATCCATTTTACACACCACACAGGGCATCCTTGTGGGTGGACTCAGAATGGGTCTCGGGGGGCAGGCCCGGAGGGCCCACACTTTGAACTGTGTCAGGGGCCCCAACATTTCTGATGGCAGCCCTGATTGCAGTAGTCAAGGTGAGAGATGATAGCAGCATGGACCAACACCTTGGCCACATTTGGCATTAGATAGGAGTGGATGAATGGAAAGAATGTATGTCAAGCTTTCACTTTTTGTTGGTAGACATTTTAGCTCATATTTGTAGGTAGGATCTGCAATCTGAAGCTGATATAGCAGAGAACTGTTCCTTCAACCAATGTGATTGCTCTCTGTGGATCCAGGAAATAAAAAAAATAAAAAAAAACCTCTTCAGAAATGTGCCACAATAATTTGTCTGTCACTTTACCTCTGGATTTATTTTTCCTGATAATTTTACCATTGATTTTTTAAAATTATTTTAACAAAAAGGAAGACTGTGAAAGCTGTTTATCTTTCTTAGTGTCAGGATATAAGACAACCCAGCACACAGAATTGTCACACAGGACAAGAAAAAGGATAAATAGACTGATCAGCCATGTGACGGACCGCCTGGCATCCCGACCGGGTACCTTAGTCAATCGTTGCTTCCTAGTACTTGCAAACACTTGTCTGTCCTCCCTTTAACCCATACTGCTGCTGGGGAGTTGGACCAACTGTCTTGACTCCCGGTAACGCTGCCTGGTGCTAGGTAGTGAGACCGACTATCTCCACTCCCAGGGCTTCTTGTTTCTGCGGGGTTGACGGACCGACCATCTCCTCTCCCTGTGACGCTGCCTGGTGCTGGGTAGAGGGAGTCAGTCTCCACCCCAGGGCTGCTCTGCTTGCTGCTGGGATGAGGGACTGACAATCGCCTCTCCCTGTGCCCTCCCCCCCCTCCCCTCCGTGCCCTCTCGCTTGTCAGTTCTGCAGGTACTCAGCTACTAGGTTTCTCGGGAACTGTACATATTTCTCAGCTGGGTTAGGTCCCAAGAAAGCAGCAGACACGTAAACTCTCTGTCAAACACCGCCACAGTGTAACTGGGCGCCATGTTTGTTCCACTCTAGAAGATGTGCAGGAGTCCCAGGGGTGTTCTGGATGTTCCCCCCAAGACTAGGAAGCCATCCTAACGCTGCCGTCAAATGTGATGGACCGCCTGGCACCCCGACCAGGTTCCTCCATCAATCGCTGCTTCCTAGTACTTGCGAACACAATAAGCACTGTACTGGAACACCATAACCACCGTAAACCCCACAAACCGCTGCAGCTTGGTTGGGGTCTCGCCATCCTCCACCCAGGCTGGACCCAAGACCACGATCCATCTTCCAGTGGTGTAGATCTCTCCTAGTCTAGAGAGCGTAGCAGGAACAGCTCTTATAAGAGCTAGTGATTAAACTCAGGGGAGTATTGTGATATAGCAATCCCCAGAGTGAATGTAGTTCTCCAATCCCCCAAACATGAGCCAAGACTTCATGAAGGGGTAAACTAATCTCAGTTTAATGGGAGCCACACTTGGCGTTTTATGCAAGTCCCCATGCAAAATATCATTTTAGTACTGGATCGGAGGTTATAGGAGGTGGGAACAGCCGGGGAGAGCATTCTCCTCATATGTACTTTATTGCAGTAACAGCAACAGTATTGTGACAATCACTGTTTAAATGCCATGCAGAACAAAAAAAATAACATTTCTCAATTATTTTACATTTTTATTCATATTCATTTGTTTAATATACAAATATTTGATGTGACATGAAAGCCCTGTTTATCCTGAACAAAATGATGTATGATAAGTGTGGGTGCACATAATATGAAAGTGGTGAATTATGCCTGAACAGACATATAGCTCAAATTCTACTTTTTGTTTTGATCACAACTTGTACAATTGCCTTTGTCCTTAAGGGGTTAAAGAGTAAATTTTAAAGACTTGTCGACATAAATAACAATGCCTCCTCCTCTCTTTGCTCTGTTATTTCTAAAACATGAATAACCCTGTATTGCAATTTGCAGAGTCTGGTATTTTAGTTGTTAACCAGGATTCTGAGAGCACAATAATTTTTGGTTTGTAATGAACACCAGGCTTACAGTGCATCCTTTTTTAGTGGGGAGATTAGGACTAGAATTGGCTGGGGGGCAAGGGTTAGACTCCACTTTATTGCAAGGGCAAGTAACATAAGGAATAGGAATTTGGACATCATTTTTGTTTGGCCAAATATTGAATGGGATACTTTGTAATTTTGTGAGGTGGGGGTAAAAGGGCTATTTTAAAAAATAAAAAAAAAACTCTTCACCAGCTCTCAGCAGGTAAGTTACAGCAACAGAGCAGGCCATGGTGTATGATAATTTGTTTTCCAGTTTGAGGTGTGTGCTTATAGCGGTAGTAATGTGAACAAAATTGGAGTGAGAAAAGGGTTATCATGAATAACAGTATAGTCATATTTAGATTTATGTTAGTGGTATGAGGTGTGTAGATGAAAACAAAACACAAATAGTGAGAAATTTAAATAAAAAAAAATAAAAAAGTATATACTATTGGTGTGTAATATACAGGGAGTGCAGAATTATTAGGCAAGTTGTATTTTTGAGGATTAATTTTATTATTGAACAACAACCATATTCTCAATGAACCCAAGCCCGAAAAGGCCCCACAAGCTCATCTTTGATGATACCAGCCCAAACCAGTACTCCACCTCCACCTTGCTGGCGTCTGAGTCGGACTGGAGCTCTCTGCCCTTTACCAATCCAGCCATGGGCCCATCCATTTGGCCCATCAAGACTCACTCTCATTTCATCAGTCCATAAAACCTTAGAAAACTCAGTCTTGAGATATTTCTTGGCCCAGTCTTGACGTTTCAGCTTGTGTGTCTTGTTCAGTGGTGGTCGTCTTTCAGCCTCTCTTACCTTGGCCACGTCTCTGAGTATTGCACACCTTGTGCTTTTGGGCACTCCAGTGATGTTGCAGCTCTGAAATATGGCCAAACTGGTGGCAAGTGGCATCTTGGCAGCTGCACGCTTGACTTTTCTCAGTTCATGGGCAGTTATTTTGCGCCTTGGTTTTTCCACACGCTTCTTGCGACCCTGTTGACTATTTTGAATGAAACGCTTGATTGTTCGATGATCACGCTTCAGAAGCTTTGCAATTTTAAGAGTGCTGCATCCCTCTGCAAGATATCTCACTATTTTTGACTTTTCTGAGCCTGTCAAGTCTTTCTTTTGACCCATTTTGCCAAAGGAAAGGAAGTTGCCTAATAATTATGCACACCTGATATAGGGTGTTGATGTCATTAGACCACACCCCTTCTCATTACAGAGATGCACATCACCTAATATGCTTAATTGGTAGTAGGCTTTCGAGCCTATACAGCTTGGAGTAAGACAACATGCATAAAGAGGATGATGTGGTCAAAATACTCATTTGCCTAATAATTCTGCACTCCCTGTATAGCTATTTGTAGGGATCGAGGGTATGTATTCTATAGGGTTAAGAGATTGGAAGGATGTGCTGATCAGTGTTTGCACCTGTCATTTCAGGAGAATGAAAGTTGTGTGGGAGACTATCTATAAATGAGGAAATTAGCTTGGGTTAAATGAGGGGTAGGGTGGGAGTGGAAACAGTCTTCCAGAAGGCTACCTCTTGCAAAGGGAAGTGGGACAGCTGATGGAACTCTTGGTTGTTTGCTGGGCTGGGTAAGTTTTAAAATCAGGCTGAAGGAGAGAACGATATATTAGGGCCAGATGGGCTAAGGGATGGGGGAGATGCATCTATGGACATTTGATTTAAGGGTCATTCATACAAAATCAAGTAGAATGATTTAAAAATTACAGATATAAGACAGAGGTATTCATGTAGGTAAATAAAGCCATTAAACAAATAACAAAAATATATGGGCCTGATTTGATTGTTTTTGTAATCATTCTTGTTCCCACAGTCTGTACTATTCCAAATATAAATACTCTCATAAGAAGTCCTCATTATACCAGTTATGTGGTTGGCAAGGAAGTTCAATTCTCTTGTCACAACAACTTTCAAAGAATTGGAAATAGAACAAGTATTTGCACCCAAGATGGGTGGAAACCGGATCTGCCAACTTGTCAAGGTCAGTGGTGCTGGTTAATGTTGATGTCTGCATAAATTAGAAGATGTCTCTTGATATGTGTCTTACGTTGAATAAAACATATTAAAGGAACTCTACATTCACTCAAAAAGTACACAGACAAGCAATTCACTATATGCTCCAAAACACAGACAGACCCTCAATGGAAAAAAGTGTTCCCTTATAGACACTCAGAGTAAAGTAAAAACCAAAAAGGGGCTAAATGAGATGTTGAAATAACAAATATAAAAAACACCAAAATTAGGTGAATAATGAAGGTTAAATACAGCCTGATAAATAGTCAAAAGATATTCTGCAAAATAAATAAAAATATATATGGTGCAGTATGTTAAATATATGTATCAGGGTGGGGGTGGTAGAGAATTCATTAGTTAGATGTATAATCAGGCATGTCTCCCTTTCAATTCGGGTCAAGAAGTGTAGATAAATGTTCTTCAGAGGAATCTTCTTGATGGCACAGGATAGTGGAAAAAAAGGAAAGAATATAGTGCAGATGGTATTAAAAATTACAAATGTATTGCACACTATTGCACTTACAAGATAGCAAATAAAATCAAGCGTATCTCCACAACCAGCGTGGTAACCAGACTTCAGCGAATAGCAGGAAGCTCCAGAGATAAACATGCAGGGTGGCAGATTACAAATCAAAATAAAAACAGAAAAGTAAAAGCATAATAAAAATATCCAAAAGTCCTACACGTTTCGTCCGTTGGGACTTCTTCAGGGATCAATGTAGATGTTCTGAGAGACTCTTCCTATATACCAGTAGACATTGAGAACGATGATCGGCAGCTGGACCGGCGTGCATTGCACCATGGATTACAGATAGCCACTTCCGAGTGTAAAGGCATTGCATGCGCGTGGTTGACGTAATTGGTAGTGACGTGCGTTTCATGTTGGAACACATAGAACATTTCCGGGTTGTGGACTTGAACAAGCGATATATTAAGATACTCAGGGGGTGGAAAATGTTGGAGGAAAAAAACTTATATACAATACAACAGAGAAAAAGAAGGCAGAGCATAATAGCTGATTGCAGAAAGTGAAAAAGATAGAAAGTGGAAAAAATATAAAAATAAATATAAAAATAAAAAATAGTAAAAATGAAAACGAAAACAAAAATAAAATAAAAATAACAATACATATAAAAATAGATATAAAAATAGTAAAAATAATAATGAAAAATAAAAAACACTAAAAATTAAATAAACCTAAAAACAATATAGGAAAAAATATATATGGAAATAAAAATATATATAATAATATGACTGGAAATGAAAATTAATTCTCAAGGAAGTTGTCTGCATGCAGTGGCCCTGTCCTTTTAATCCTGCAAGTAAAACATGGCAGTTTTTGTTAAGTTCATCTTCAGTGGCTTTAACCACTTAACCCCTTAAGGACACAGCTTCAAAAGCTTGTCTTACCCTTAAGGACACAAGCCATTTTTTAAGTTTTTGCTGTTTGTGTTCAAACGCAATTTGCATCTCTGTCATTTATTGCAACAACACATATTATATACTGTTTTTCAGAGGGCAAACAGGGCTTAATTTTTTTGTCACATATACATAGATACATTCTCATTAATTATAAAAAAGGCCACAAAATGAAAGAAAAAAAAAATATATTTTTTTCACAGTTTTGGCAATAATAGCGTATGCATAATATGTCCAGCTTAGAAAAAGTAATTCAAAATAAATTAATTTACGTGTCTTGATTTATAGAATACATAATATGTATAGGATTTCAGCTTATTTTGAAAGTTACAGGTCACAAAATACAAGGACAAAAATAAAATTTTAATGTGAAACAATTTTAGAATTTGGTATGTTTGTCTTGTAGGTTTAGTAGCCACCTCAGAAAACAAAATTGCCACACAAAAGTAAACATTTATGTAAAGTAGACATCACAGGCTATTTACCTAAGGTTAGTTTGACACTTTTTACGTAACCATTTCATTGCTAATCTCTGCTAAATATTGGAGTAAAATTTAGTTTTTTCTTTATTTTAGCATATACACATATAACAAGGTTTTTGTAATGTGTATTTCGGAAAGGTGGTGTGTGCTATTCCTGCCCCATATTGTGTTTAGCTACATCTGCTGAGTATAACGATGCCCCTGTTGTATGCCTTTGGCACTTTTCTGTAAAGTTACAATGCCATATAAGAGACATGGCTATTTCAGTTTCTATAGTTAGAATTTTCCTAGATGGATTTGATGGGCCTGTGTCTTATTTTAGGGTATTATAGCAGTGTAACTGTTCAAATAAACCCACAAAGGGCTATTATTTGATAAAGCAGACACCCCAGGGTATCTAATATGGTGTATATTGTGCCTTAACGTGCCACCATTTTTTCACCAATTTATGTCAATGTTTGTGGTGAGGTGGGGGGGGGAAATTGCATTTTTACATATATGGTGCAT